>NC_069500.1:830246071-830258571 GCF_027579735.1 Bombina bombina
GTGCCTTGTCACCCATAGTTGATTGTTTGCTTCAGTTGCACTACCAGGGACTGAGATGCTTCTGGAAAGCTCTTTTCATGCTGAGCTAATCAATATGCCCACAGCTGATTACAGCTGAAGGTCAAATGGCTTTGTGTGTGCCGTTGAGAAGGTGATTAGCTACACCTGATTGAGTTTACAAGTAATTTTAGGAGGGGGTTATACTTTTTCCAACTCAGTGATTCTGTTTTTGAATTGTCTTTATTTTTGCCTGACATGTTGGTGTTGTATCTTTCACTTGGATGTTATAAGATGCACTGAGTAATTACAACTGGATAAACAAAAATGGTGTCTGTCTTTTATAAAGGCTGCAAAGACAAACAAAATGTGATTATTTTCAAGGGGGGGTGATTCTTTTCAATACCCACTGTCACTGTTCCCTCTAAGGATTGCTAATTGTGGTTATGACCTTTACTCTTTAGAATAAGATCTTTGTGAAGTAAGAACATATAATATATGGAAGGACAAGGGAAGCACTAGACAGAGTACATCACATAAGAAAATGTATAAAACAGAAAGTAACATCTTTTCCACTGAGTATACTCTGTAATTTGATGATATTTGCAAAAAATTCTGAAGAAAAAATTGAGTTTACTTAGTGGCGATGATGCCCTTAATGCAGAAGTTATGAAAGTAAATTTGTGCTACAGAAACCATCAACATTAGCTGCCCAAATTGCACCAAGTGTTGTGGGAGAATACATAGTCTTGGTTATCTGCGTTTGGAAATTTTAGATGTGGAGCGAGAATATGTAATACATGAAGTATTTTAAAGAGAGCTACAAATTTCACAAGTAGTGCTACATGGCCGAACTTTTTGATCAAATTTTAAGTCAACTGCAGTACGAATTTTGTGATATACCTCCTGGAGTGTGGCTTTTGCCAGATGCAATACATTGGTCAAACAACTAGGACCCTAACAACAGTGTTTGGAGAAAACCTACGTGATATCAAACATTACAAGAGGGAGTCAGCATTAGGAAATCATTTCAATCGTTTTCATCTGAAAAATATACAACATATTAGACTATGTGTGATTGACAAAGCACCACTGCCACCTAGAGGTGGTGATAGGTACAAAATACTTTCTAAGAAATATTATATTGGATAGTTAAACTCCAGACAAGGGTTCTATCTGGCATGGACAAAGAATGGGATATTAGCTATTTTGCTAATAAATAGCAAGCATGTTAATTTAATTGACATATTTAATATTACATATTGGAAATGGAATATTTAAATTTTTTATTATATATATATAATATATTTGGCAACATGCTGATGTGAAGTGTTTTTTTTAAGGTTTGAAGTTTTTTGCTCAGTATGTGTTTAAAAATAGGCCTGATTGCCACTTATGTTATCTATGAGCCAGCGCCATGTATGGGCGTGAAACACGTAAGCGTAGCTGCTATCCTCTGCATGTTTTAATTTTTGTATTAAATAAAGCCATTTTGATTTTTTTTTTGGCTTGTATTGTTGGAGTCTGGTTCAGCCTCTATGTGTGGATCACTGACCAGACACTCTTTAATGACTTGAATGGGAAATTCATCAATTTTGTGCTTAAGTATTTGTAGCAGCGCATTTTTTGCAAGAGAATTGCACAGTTTTTTAGGCTTTCCAGAATATCAGCCCTGCCTGATCCGTGTAGGGGTTGGATATACTGTGCCTAGTATAAGAGCTGGTTAGGGAGCAGTGGGACATTAGTTGCTGAGGGCAGTTAACCTTGAGACTCTGGACTTTTTTCCTATATAGTCCTCCAGCCTTAAATCTTTTCCTGGGTTTGTGATAAACAATATAATTCAATATAAAACAGTTAATTCCTCCAGAATTTTTACTTATGCCTCATATATTGTCATTGGATAACTAATTTATGTTTAAAGTATTGTATATCTGGTTTTGTTTTTCATAAATGTTTATTATTGATTATTTTATCCTACAGGCTATTATATTATAGTTATTATACATCAGTATATTTCTTAGAATGGGGAATGTAAGGTTCACTAGAGCTGAAAAGTACTCCTCTATTTAAATTCCCTATCTACCAAGTCTGATCCATGCTCACTTGGTACATGATATAGCTTTAATCAGTGAAATGGCTTTTGGAATTTACGTTATTCTGTCCTTATAAGCATATGTGAGGGGGATAGGTGCACACTTCTAGTTCGTCTTGGTTTGACCTTGTAGAACTTTAAGAGTTAACTGCTGGGTTTACTGTAGTTATTATACTTCAAATTCAAGTCCCTCATATACTCATATTCTGTACTTATAATAAAGCACCTGTTACTATACTGTATTAATTGGAATGCATTTGCATGTCCTATTGATTACTGCAATAATGGTATACTATTTGGAAGGTTATGTTTAAGTTTCTTAGAGCTGCTTCTGTATTCTCAATTTACAGAATGCAATGCCTAGGTTTTACTACAGTAATATTATTGCCACTGTATTGATTGATGATTTCCCTTAAAGGGACATGACACAAAAAATATTTTTCATGATTTAGGAAGAGCGTTTTGCTTCATTCTCTTGATATCCTTTGCTGAAAAGCATACCTAGATAGGCTTAGAAGCTGCTGATTGGTGGCTGCACATAGATGCCTCTTGTGATTGGCTCACCCATGTGCATTGCTATGTTTTCAGCAAAGAATATCTAAATAATGAAGCAAATTAGATAACAGAAGTAAATTGGAATGTTTAAAATTGTATTGTCTATCTGAATCATGAAAGAAAATTTTGGGGTTTAGTGTCCCTTTATGTTCTATTAATTGCATATCTTGCATGTTTTATTTTTAAGCAATAGAAGGTTTGCTTTTCGTTTGTTATATTATAAAATAAGAGATAAATAATGATAAGCCAGACAGGTATTCTGCAAACCACTCTTACATTATAACTGTACCTTTCTAGTCAGTGATCTGCTTATGCATTTCTCTTAATAAAAAGAGTTAAAAAAATAAAAACATTCAAATCAGAATATTGAACTTTCATTTGAAACAATTATTGGAAGTTTTGTAAAAAAAATTGACATTTAATTAGAATGAATGAACATGTCAAAAATGTGCTGATGCCTAACTACAAGTTATAATATTCAATATACTGTGCAGTCTTAAACTGGTATGAAACACATCTTTCTTTTGTGTGAAAATTGTGCTTTGTCCCACGCTCCCTACAGATGCCAAATAGCAAAATCAGTAACCTAGGTTTTCAAAATGCTGCAATTTGTCTAAACCAGCAATTTGATTACAGCAATTGCAGGTTCAATTTTTTTGGCCTCCCTGGGGACCCTGGTACAAACACAGAAGGTGTTTAATGTATTTTTAATTAACAGTAGTATTTCTTAAATAGATATTTCAGTCATCATGTTTTTGTCATCAGTAATAAAGCTTTGCAGAGTTTGATTTTTTTTTGTCTTTAAACCCAGCATAACCACAAACACAATATAATATTTTCCATTTCAAAAATACATAAAGCCAAGAGAATAATATGTCACTGCTTATTACAAACTCCCTCCCCATAATAAAGAGAGCTCTAATCTTAGCAACCTGCCAGGCACTAGTTAAAAACTCAATAACACACCAGGGAGCCAATAGAATAAACATGTTCAATTGTGTATTAATTTATTTGACTGAATTTAATAGGCATGATGGAAACCAAAAGATCAACATAGAGCCCTTTTAGAGAAGTCTTCTTCTGAAAGCTATAAGTAATGGCTGGAGGGCAAGAGATTTGGTGGACCTTGAGACAAAGTAGTCCCAAAACAATGATAACACCCAGTATCCATTTCTTGTTTACTTTTCCAGCTATTTCTGCCTTATTTATCTCACTGTTCAATACCTTTTCTCAAGTTATACATCAGCATTAATGAACCTTCTTCTGCTGGAGGAAATGAGTATCCACCAGTTCCAGTATGTCAAGTATTCAGAGGCTTCATTCTCTTCCATTCCTAAGTCTTGGCATAATCACCAGTATTATTGATTTTTATATCATCAACGTATTATCATTGCACATTCCAAAAGCTGCAATTTATAATAAGAAATCAAAAACTTTGATCTCTTGGTATATTTGAGTATAAATGTTTTACAGATATTTTGTAAGAACCAAATGAATGTTCATATGCACATGCAATTATTTAACACTTTCCAAAACGAATGCTAAATGTCTTGTTGGAGAACTCAGCATTGTAATTATCTGATCACAGATTCCTGGGTGTATTTGCGGCGCAAGGAAGCAGTGAGAGTTGGGTACAAGGACACAATAGATGGGCGAGTTTTGAGGCTTGGATACACTCTCTTTAAGACAGCTCTTCTGAAAAGGATGTATACCCAAGGGTCCAGGATTTGGTTCCAGGTGGCCACCCGTAAGTAGATCAATAGAAGCTTCTCAGTTTCTCGAGGGATTTCCCTGTCTCCCAGACCCTCAACAGGCTGCTGAAGGACTGCCTGCCCTATAAATATCTGTGAAGAGGAGAAAGATCATTTAAATTTGCCATACATAACATGAAAATAGTACTTAACGGAAAAGTAAATCTCTTAGGAGAAAAGAAATTAAATTCATTAATATATTCAAATAAAGGGACATAGAACCCCAAATTTTCCTTACATAATTCAGACAGACCATACCATTTTAAAAATGTTTTCAATTTACTTCTATTATCAAATTTACTTTGTTCTCGTGTTATTCTTTGTTACTGTTGCCACCTACTTTTCCTTTAAATGTATACGATAGTTAGAAAACTGCTGCCGTATATTGCTCCAGTCTTAAGCACTTTCCTACACCTACTTAACTGCTTTTCAACAAAAGATACCAAGAGAACAAAGTACATTTTATAATAGAAGTAAATTGATAGTGAATGTCAGACTTAATAGTTGGTAATTGGAAAAAGGAAAAAGTTTTTAATTCCTTTTTCCAATTACCAACTATTAAGTCTGACATTCACTATCAACTGTTAGTTATTTTTATTAATATGAATTAACAATTTTACTTTTCATCATTATTTCAAAGTCAGTTATTTATTTACTATCAAGTATTTAATCTTTACCCCAGCGGCATTATTATAGACATTCATGCCATTTTCTCTTTATTTACATCACAATTAGGTAGTTTCCTTTATATATTTTTTCATAACTTATATATATATATATATATCTTTCCTTTTTGATCATCATTAGTTGATAAGGAATGTTATGTAAGCTGGTATTAATAAGCATGCACTTTGTAAACAAAAAAATTTTTTTTTCCAATATTTGCACTTTCAGCATAAACCAAATCACTTTTTTTACTCATGTGTCACAAAAAATATGCTTAATAGCACTAGCACCTGGTCAAATGTATTTTAAACGCTCCTGATTGGTCAACACAATGTTTATCACCTCACCTGTTGAACACACCTGTATGATCTCTGATGAAGCGCATTGCACATGCGCGAAACGCGTCAGACCAATGACACCTCACCTTGTATACCACTGAGTGTTCAATCACCCATGCCTGAATAAACCACTTGGTTGAAATTGATCCTGCAAGTCTTCATTTTTTGTTGTTCCTGTATCTATGGCTAGCGAGCCCTGAGGACTGGATCTTACACCCATGGTACTATATCCTTGGCTAATTCAAAGAGGTTATCTTTCACGCCTCGACTAACCCCTGGTCTGTTTTCCTTTGTTACACTTTCTTTTTTACTAAAGCAGTCACACTCGTCACAACGGAGAGAGACAGAAGCGCCTCTACCCGCAACTACCAATCGGGCAACCTTCCTGCACCTACGTCACCTACAGAGGAGGAGTTAGACGCGGCATCACCCGCGCATCCGAAGAACGCTACTCAGCACAGCTAACCGGATGGTTGCATTTTCGAAGGGACAGTAACAATACAGAGCAGCGCGGGTCGCCGCGAGGACAAAGAGCGATTGCTGGTGAGTTGATACCGCATTCATAAACACAGTTTCAAGACACAGTACCGAGGACAAAGAGCGATTGCTGGTGAGTTGATACCGCATTCATAAACACAGTTTCAAGACACAGTACCGAGGACAAAGAGCGATTGCTGGTGAGTTGATACCGCATTCGAAAATCCAGTTTTTAAGATACAATACCGTCTACAGTACTCACTTTGTTCAAAGATTGCTCATATTAAATTACTAGCAGACCAAACAGAGAGGGGAGAGGCTTAAATCACTAAGTAACATACAGCTATTTGTCTAATAGCTATACATAAGGACTTCCACATAACCTACTTAGCCAAGTACCATTTAACAACCTAGGACTGTGTACATCTCCTGTTGTTTTATATATATATATATATATATACACATACACACACACACATATTTATATATATATATATATATATATATATATATATATATATATATATATATATATACACACACACACACACATATATATATATATATATACTTATATATACACACACACACACACATATATATTCACACACACATACACACATATGTCTATATACACACACACACACACACATATTGTAAGGGATACTGTGCCTTTAATTCATTCTACCTGTTAATTGGGTAAATCCCCTTTAAATAGCAAGAACAACTAAGCATCATTGCTTAGTTATTCTAATTCGTTTCTACGAACACCTGAGTGCCAAGCCTCTTTTCCAAGTTCAGTAAGCTGAATCTCTCATCTCTGCACGACTAAGCTGTGTCATTACCAGCTCCACTACAGGACAGGATTCCTCACTTACCTTCCTTCAACTTACTGGAGATTGAGTATTTCGACCTGGCAAGCTGTACTTTACTCCTAATCCTTAAACAGCAAGTATTTACATTTTACTTTGTTTATTGCCTTCCATGCAGTATTGAACTACATTTCCCAGAAGGCCTCTGGACTAAAACCAGAACTTCCTGTTAAACACAAACCAGTGTCTCACAGCACAGCTCAATACCAGAGTGCTGACAGGTAAAAGGGATAACTCTCTGCTGGGGAATAAGGTATCAAATTGAGACATTAACAACTATCTTTGCCTAATACATTTCTGGGAAACTGAAAGCATTTCAACATCTCTGCTTTATCGATGTATTGTGGAACTGTTTAATAAGATTACTAAACCTTTATACTTTATAATATTCTGTGATAATCAAACAATATATCTGTTTATAATTGTTCTCCTCAGTTGTTTTTCACAAAAGGATAGCTAAGTTAAATTTCCTTTCATTCCTGATATTTGATACTCTGAATTCCACATCTATTTGCCATTTCTTTTTCTTTAATAAACTCTATCAGAACCACATTAGTTTTGGTTCTTATGACACAATCATTCTATATTAACTCACTGCTGTATCAGATTGCCTTAAAGAAATTGGGTACTCATTACTAGCAGTGATACAAACATATTATAATATCTGTATTTTGTGTTCCTTTATTGGATATTCCTTACATAATAACTAAGCCTAAAAGATGGAATTGGAACCAACAGATATCCCACAAATCGTTTATAACCTATCACAGAAAGTTGATCAACTTGCACAAGCAGTCCATGATGTGCAAATTGAGAATCAATCTTTAAGAGCTATTTTAAGGGATTCTATAAGTCTTAGATCAACACAACAGGAGAATACCCCAGAACCCCAGGTTATGTTACCAGAACCCTTTTCTGGAAACCGTAAACTCTATAGACAGTTTAAAAATTCCTGTCAACTCTTGTTTCAATTAAAACCCAGAACATACGTAACTGAGAGGGTTAAGGTTCTGAGTATTATTTCATTCATGAAAGGTGAACCCCGCTCTTGGGCGGATAATCTATGTGAAACAGAAGATCCACTATTGGGTTCACTAGAATAATTTTTTGAAGCTCTTGATAACCTATATCAAGATAAAGATGTACAATTAACTGCAGAATCCTCCATGAGGAATCTTAAACAGGGTAAGAGGCCAGTCAAGGACTATGTCGCTGACTTTAAGCTATATGCATCTGACTCCCAATGGAGCCAAGTTGCACTTCGCAACCAGTTCAGACTTGGTCTTGCTGATAGTCTCAAGGATGAGCTTGCCAGAGTTGAATTACCTAAATCTCTAGAAGCATTAATGAGAACAGCCACACTGTTAGATCGCAGACTACGTGAAAGACGTGCTGAACGATTTAACTCTGATATTCGTCCGAAAGTTTATTCAGGACAAAGCTCACGTGACCTACCTACAACCTCAAAAGCGGCTGAACAACCTATGGAGATAGGTATAGCACGAGGACCGCTCACACCTGAAGAAAGACTTCGACGTAGGATTAAATCCTTATGTATGTACTGTGCCAACCCACAACATACCGTCCATGATTGTCCTATCCTCCAAAAGAATAAACACAGTAAGTCTGGTTATACTTGTACTACAATATTGACTGTACATAACCCAGCTTATTTCACTCTATCCCTCTCTCTACAGTGGGATCAAAGACATCTGACGATTGACGGGATTATAGATTCAGGAGCCTACGGCAACTTTATTGATTTGCAAATTGTTAAATCTAATAAAATCCCCCTTATTCGCAAAACAAAAGCTATCTGTGTCCATGTGATTGATGGTTCACCCATAACTACAGGTCCTGTTACACATCAAACCATACCCATTCACATGTCCTCATTTGGTCATAGTGAATTCATTTCATTTGATGTTTTACCCTCTCCAAACTATCCTGTAGTATTAGGAATTAACTGGTTGCAACAACACAATCCACTTATACAATGGTTACCTGCACATATTAAGTTTAACTCACAATTCTGTATTGAACATTGCACCAATAACCAAACTTGTCTAAATATTGAGTCATCAGAATCTCCAATTCCTACGGAGTATTCTAACTTCAAGGATGTATTTAGCAAGACTGAAGCTGAAAACCTACCACCACATAGACAGTACGACTGTCCCATCGATTTACAGCCCGGAGCAGCCATCCCATATGGACACCTTTATCCACTCAGTCAGCCGGAACTTGAGCATCTCAAGACTTACCTGGAAGAAAACCTCAGGAAGGGGTTTATTAGACCATCTACTTCCCCAGCAGGAGCTGGCATTTTCTTCGTGCGCAATAAGGATTCATCTATCAGACCTATCATCGATTACCGACAATTAAATAAAGTAACGATCAAGAATCGCTATCCGCTACCGCTTATACCAGAGCTCATTGAGCGTCTGTCAGAAGCCACCATATACACCAAATTGGATTTAAGAGGAGCCTACAACCTCATCAGGATTAAAGAAGGGCATGAGTGGCTAACTGCTTTTAGAACCCGATATGGCTTATATGAATACCTCGTTATGCCATTTGGGTTGTGTAACGCCCCTGCCACATTTCAGCACTTTATTAATGATATTTTTCACGATCTCTTGGATACTAGTGTTGTTATATACTTGGACGACATTTTAATTTATTCAAAGAATTATACTGATCACGTAGATCATGTAACAGAAGTACTCCGACGATTAAGATTACACAAACTATATGCGAAACCTGAAAAATGTTTGTTCCATACTGACAAAGTAACTTTCCTGGGATATAATTTATCCCCAACAGGCATTGAAATGCAACAAGAAAAGGTTGAGGCTGTTTCCAATTGGGAAATACCTAAGAACAGGAAAGACCTTCAGAGATTCCTGGGTTTCTCAAATTATTATAGGAAGTTTATTAGAGATTTCTCAAAAGTTGCTAAACCTCTAACAAAGTTGACTAGTATATCTATTCCATTTCAATGGACTTCAGAAGCTGATGTAGCGTTTAACACCTTAAAAAGCCTTTTTACTACAGCACCTATTCTGACATTTCCAAATCCTTCATTCTACTATATCTTAGAAGTCGATTCCTCTGACTTCGCAATTGGGGCTGTATTATCCCAACAAAAGGATCTCATTAGTCCCTTACACCCCATCTCTTATTATTCCAAAGTTATGACACCAGCAGAGAGGAATTATCCAATCGGAGACAAAGAACTTCTTGCTATAAAACAGGCTCTTGAATACTGGAGACATCTTTTAGAAGGAACAATACACCCTATCAAGATTTACACTGACCATAAAAACCTCCAATATTTACAATCAAACAAAACATTATCCGCAAGACAAGTTCGTTGGAGCCTCTACTTTTCTAGATTCTCTTTTAACATTATTTATAGACCAGCGAATAGAAATGGGAAGGCGGACGCGCTTTCAAGGTTACCTCAGAAACCTGAACCCCAAAACTATCCAACGGAGATTATTCCTAAACACCATTTCATTGGTCTCACTGACACCTTTATGTCAGAACTAAAAAGGCATACCAGTCAAGAGACCGAACAAGATCACTCAACACATCAAATCAAGTCTGGGATTTACTATCACAAAGGGAGGATCTATGTACCTGTTTCACTGAGAACAAAACTTCTACAGATCCATCATGATCCTCCCCTTTCGGGACACCCTGGAATCCAACGTACTCTAGAGTTACTCAAAAGGTCTTTTTGGTGGCCAAAGATGAGAGAGAGCGTTCAACAACACATTCAAACTTGCATTATATGCAACACATCCAAACCAGAGAGAAAACCTCCGTATGGGTTACTCATGTCACTCCCTATACCCACCAAACCATGGCAACATCTATCGATGGACTTTATCGTTGACTTACCTCCATCAAAAAATCAAACTACGATTTTTGTGGTAGTAGACATTTTCACAAAAATGGCCCATTTCCTACATTTCCACAAATTGCCAACATCCGCTGAAACATCTCAATTGTTCTTAGACAACATAGTAAAACTTCACGGAATACCTTCTATCCTCACAACAGATAGAGGAACACAGTTCACCTCTAGGTTTTGGTCAAAATTATGTGATCTCACTCAAATAGATCATAAATTTTCTACCTCATTCCATCCACAAACAAATGGCCAGGCAGAACGTGTGAATCAGTGGTTGGAACAATACATAAGATGCTTTTGTTCCTTCCATCAAAACAATTGGGTTGACTTCATATCTACCGCTGAGTTCGCTTACAATACCTCTATTAATTCATCAACAAAACTCACACCATTTTTTGCTAACTATGGATATCATCCCACCTTTCTACTGGACTCAAATGACGACTTAAATTTTCCTCTGGTGGATGACTTACACAATTCACTAGTTGATAATTTCAACTTCATTCACCGGAATATCGAGGACTCGCAAGCTGCACAAAAAAAGTTTTATGATTTACGCAGAAGATCCCCTCCAAATTACTCCATCGGAGAGAAGGTTTGGTTGTCCACAAAAAACCTGAAGCTACAATTACCCAGTAAAAAGTTGGCAAGTCTTTTCATCGGTCCATATCGCATTAAGGATATAGTTAATCAAAATGCTGTCACTCTCGAACTTCCTGATAGCCTTCGTATTCACCCAACTGTACATGTGTCACTTCTAAAGCCGTATATGGAGCAGAGGGATACCACCATTTTACTACCTCCTCCTCCACTCCTCCTCGACCCAGATGAGTTCGAAGTTCAATCCATTCTGGACTCCAGATTGCGTCAGGGTACCTTACAATATCTTATTCGGTGGAAGAATTTCTCTTCCGATGAGGATTCTTGGGAACCTGCTTCTAATATCAATGCTCCCAGGTTAATCTCTTCTTTTCATCGCCGTCACCCCGACAGACCTCATCCAACCGCTGTGGAACAGCGTCCTTGAGTGGGGGGTCCTGTAAGGGATACTGTGCCTTTAATTCATTCTACCTGTTAATTGGGTAAATCCCCTTTAAATAGCAAGAACAACTAAGCATCATTGCTTAGTTATTCTAATTCGTTTCTACGAACACCTGAGTGCCAAGCCTCTTTTCCAAGTTCAGTAAGCTGAATCTCTCATCTCTGCACGACTAAGCTGTGTCATTACCAGCTCCACTACAGGACAGGATTCCTCACTTACCTTCCTTCAACTTACTGGAGATTGAGTATTTCGACCTGGCAAGCTGTACTTTACTCCTAATCCTTAAACAGCAAGTATTTACATTTTACTTTGTTTATTGCCTTCCATGCAGTATTGAACTACATTTCCCAGAAGGCCTCTGGACTAAAACCAGAACTTCCTGTTAAACACAAACCAGTGTCTCACAGCACAGCTCAATACCAGAGTGCTGACAGGTAAAAGGGATAACTCTCTGCTGGGGAATAAGGTATCAAATTGAGACATTAACAACTATCTTTGCCTAATACATTTCTGGGAAACTGAAAGCATTTCAACATCTCTGCTTTATCGATGTATTGTGGAACTGTTTAATAAGATTACTAAACCTTTATACTTTATAATATTCTGTGATAATCAAACAATATATCTGTTTATAATTGTTCTCCTCAGTTGTTTTTCACAAAAGGATAGCTAAGTTAAATTTCCTTTCATTCCTGATATTTGATACTCTGAATTCCACATCTATTTGCCATTTCTTTTTCTTTAATAAACTCTATCAGAACCACATTAGTTTTGGTTCTTATGACACA
>NC_069500.1:830263571-830403571 GCF_027579735.1 Bombina bombina
CTTTATTTATATTCCTAATATCATATATAAGAGAATGTCGACGTTTCGGCCTCAGGATAGGCCGAAACGTCGACATTCTCTTATATATGATATTAGGAATATAAATAAAGAATAATTATTGAAATAAGTCCTGTGAGTGCCCTCCATCTACACAATTGCTCTATACCTTCTATTTGAGGATAGCACCCAGGCTTGGCAACACATGTGTGGAAGAAGTGCTAGGCTACCGGCTACAGTATATATATATATATATATATATATATATATACATACACACATTTTAAACAACACATATAAAATCTGGCACTCAGCTAGATTGAAAACAAAATTGAAGAGTTAGTTACAGCACTTGGCCAAATGGTGATAGGCCCAGGATCACATCAAGGTGTCTTCCTCCCTGGGTCCCTAACCTACAGCCACACAATGTATGTCTTCAACCAAACATACTGAGATACAAACAAGGGTGACACAGACCCTTTGTAATTTCCCTAGACACATACAAAACAAGGAAATGGACTGCATTCTCAACCGGACTCGGTACACATCCTATAATCTTTCAAAACTCACAGACAGCTGCACAGCTTTCAGGGACTTTTATATATATATATAAACAGCAAAACTTATTTTTATTGTTAAGAGAGATCATTGCTTTATATTATAACATATTTTTCTTTAAGCTAGCAATAAAAACTTGAATGTCTCTGTCATTTAAATCATTTAAAACTCAGGGGCCAAAATAAACACTTCAAACCACGTGTCACGAAAAAGCTAAGCGTGTTTTGCAATCTGTTTAGCACAGCTTCTTGCAAATAACCAGCTAGAAAGAACCAGCATTTACTGTCTATATATGGAGAGAGACTCAGAAAATGCTCTTATCTGCCCAGATACTGTCCAATGCCTCCAATATACAGTTGGATACACTAAAACAATTAGATTTTTCTGGTACATAAGCAGACATGCGTCATGTGTCAGCAAATAAATCAAATACCATCAGAATAAAAGACGATACTCAAAAATATTTGAGCTACTAAGCTTTAGCACTACCAACCCTGCAAGTCAAAGGGGTAGATTTATTATGCTGCGGATGCAACTGTTTCTGCCCGAGCCTTCAGGCTCACCTGAAACTTAAGTTACGACCGCTGCTTCTTAACTCATCTGCCACCTCTGAGGTGGCAGATAGCAATCATCCCAACACCCCCCGTTAGCGGCTGATTGGCCGTGAATGTGCAGGGGGCGGAATTGCACAAGCATTTCACCAGAAATGCTTGTGCAATGTTAAATACCAACATCGTATGCTGTCGGCATTTAGTAATGTTGGGCAGAGGTGTTTACCACTTGTAAAGCGGTGAAACACATAGGGCCAAATTACAAGTGGCATTCTAAATTACTTTCTCACTCACGTGCTAACTGCGCTCAAAGTAAAAACATTATCGCAGCTGGGTGAAAGTCCAATGCGCAAACTTCAGGACTTCAGATACCGCAACTTCACTAACTTCCACTCCCTAAAAAGCTAACAGTTATCGCTTGTGCGCTAACTCGACACTGCATTAGACCAACTGCGCAAAACCCAAAGTGAGTTATGAATAAAATATTAAAAGTGGAAAGAGACACAATCAATGAACTATCAAATATAACTGTACTAATAATATATATGAGAGAGAAAGAGAGAGAGAGAGAGAGTATTACTCTAAAGCTGATGTATAAGCTGATTATTACATCTGTGCTTTAGTTAAGATATAATAAAAATCTGTCCTGTTAAGTGTCCTGAGTACTTGGTTTGGGAGACACTGCTTTAGAGCAATAAATTAGTGCTCAATTAAAGTACTTATTAAGGTATACCATACACTTTTACCTGACAGATAAAATACTGCAATTATGTGTTCTTTGAGATTAGGGCAACCTCTTAAAGGGATAGGAAAATCAAAATTAAACACATGATTCATATAGAGCATGTCATTTTAAGACACTTTTAAATTCACTTCTATTTTCAAATGTCCTTCGTTCTCTTGGTATCCCTTGTTAAAACAGAACACGCACATATTCTGAACTACTGGGAGCTAGCTGCTGATGTGTCTGCACACATGTGTCTCTTGTGATTGGCTAACTAAATGTGTTCAGCTAGCTGCCAGTAGTACATTACTGTTCCTTCAGCAAAGCATAACAAGAGAATTAAGCAAATTTGATCATAAAAGTAAACTGGAAAGTTGTTTAAAATTGTATGTTCTATCTAAATCATGAAATAACATTTTGGGATTTCCTGTCCCTTTAAGAAAGAAGATTGCTTTCATAAGTAATTGACTGCTATTAGCTGCACTAGCATAGTGTAAGATCTTCATATAGAGCTGAAGCTCATTAAATCATGTTAGAGATTTCTGATTGCTACTGCCCAGTACTGTGTATCTTCTAGATGACTAGAATCTGCTGCAGCTAACTGGAACTTATGAACAGAAGGGAATTGTGGGTAGGTACTAAACAATAATGAAAAGATAATTTATCATGTCCATAAAAAATAAGGCAGAGAAAGGAATAAAGTCAGTGAAACTGTCCAAAAAGAGCAGAAGGTTGTGTTATTTGTGTAACTATGATGTCTAATGTATATTCATAAAAGTGTGGAGTGTATACCAGCTATTAACTGACATGGGGGCATATCTATTAAGCTCTGTATGGAACTTGAAGGCTCGTGTTTCTGGCGAGCCTTTAGGCTCTCCAGAAGCACCAGTTATGAAGCAGCGGTCTAAAGACTCCATAACCTGTCCGTCTGCTCTGAGTAGGCGGACAGACATCGCCGCAATTCAACCCGATCGAATACGATCGGGTTGATTGACACCCCCCTGCTAGCGGCCGCAAATCTGCAGGGGGCGGCATTGCACCAGCAGTTCACAAGAGCTACTGGTGCAATGCTGAATGCGGAGAGCGTATTGCTCTCCTCATTCAGCGAGGTCTGTCGGACATGATATCTGTAGAAAGTCAACTAGAAAATAGCACATGTGAATTTCTGTGTAAAAAAGCAAGTTATTTTACTTCAAAATTTCCTCTGTAGCGGCATCACTTTACAAAAGGAGGTTAGGCAGCCAACCAGGTTGCTTGACCTGGGACATGCACGGCAGTGTGCATCTGGCAAGTGCTGGCACAGCCACTTTATTTCCCTTCTCTGTTTAAGGACTTTTATGTGAAATCTCTTTAAGATCACAGGAAGACAAATGGCACGATTTATGAAATGTCGAGTGGACACGATTCACTATAGTGAATCAGGCGGACAGACATCGCCGGAATTCAACCCGATTGAGTATGATCGGGTTGATTGACACCCTCTGCAGGGGGCGGCGTTGCACCAGCAGGTCAGAAGAGCTGCTGGTGCAATGCTGAATACGGAGAGCGTATTGCTCTCCGCATTCAGCGATGTCTGTCGGACCTGATCCGCACTGTCAGATCAGGTCTGACAGACATATGATAAATAGGCCTCCTTGAATAGTTACATGGATAGTACATCAGTTCAACCCAGGCCAACATTCAATCACCATATGTGTAATAGTTGTGCTACATCTTCATATTTTATCACTTTCCAAAAGCATATTTCAATGTCACAAGCTACAAATAAACTAAGATTTATATTGAAGGTACTGTTGTATCAATGTTTGTTAGCGTTCCTTACTGCATCCAAAGGTGAACATGCATTGTTACTAACATGTGTTTGACTGTTTAAGTTACATTAAAGTATCTGTCTGGCTCTCAATTTTGTTTTGCTTAATTCAAAGGGTTTTTATTTGATTTTTTTATGCTGTTCCCACTTTTTTTCTCACTTCTAAGAGTCTCCTAAAATAAACAACAGTGAGACACTAGCAAGTCTGGAACTAATCTCTTGCACTTTCCAAACAGAACATTCCTTGGAGAGAGACGTTTTTGGCAGAAGTATAGAGATACGAGGTTGCAACGTACCTTCAAGATGTGCACTTTAGTCTTGGTGAAAGTAGAGAGAGTTAATATTAGATTAGTGAAAACATCTGTTTGTTTTTTAAATCTGTAAGTTCTCTTGTGATTAATGTAAAATGGAAGTTCTATACACATAAATAATCACAGACTTATACTATAAATCCTCACATGTAAACAATGTTTATTGTAAAGATACCTGCTAACATATAACATGATCTATTAGAAAAAAGTAATTCATGTAAAAAAAAAAGTTAAATTCCTATTATAATCTTCCAGTTAAACTTGTAGAAAGTGATGTTTGTGTTTGTCCCAGACCAGAGAGGAAGAAGATGGAAGACAGAAGATGGAAGAATAGGACTGCCGCCATGAAGAGGACCGCCCTGGAGGACCACCGGCATGAAGAAAGAAGCACCGCCTGAGTCCAGTTGGTCAGTACAAACTTTGGGGTATAGCTTTAGGAGTTGTTTTTTTGTGGTGAGCTTTTTTATTTTTTTTCCTCAAAGAGCTGTGCCACTTTGGGGGAATGTCCTACCAAATGCCCTTCTAAGGGAAATGCCCAACCACATGCCCTTTTCAGGGCAAATATTTTCTTATATAGGGTGTTTTTTAGATTAGGCTTTTTTGGAGGGTGGGTGCTACTTTTATTGTAGAATGGGGTTGTAGTATTTATTTGAAAAAGAGCTGTGACACTTTAGGGAAATGCCCTACAAAAAGCCCTCTAAGGGCTATTGTTATAGTAACTTTTAGTGTGAGGTTAGGTTTTTTATTTTGGGGTGTTTTGTTGTTGTTTTTTTAAAGATGGCCTTAGTTTTAGTATAGGCATAACTGTGTTTTTTTATTTTTGGTAGTGTTTTTTGTTTTCTGTAATGTTGAGTCTTGTTATTTTTTTTTTCAACTTAGGGGGGTTTTAGCTTAGAGGTGGGTGGGGGGTTTAGGTGTTAGGTAGTTAAGTAGTGTAGGAGTAGTTTGCGCTGGGGGGTTGTGGTGGTATAGGGGTTAATAGGTTAGCGGTATTGACAGTATAGGGGTTAAGTAGTGTAGGGGGTGTTTGCAGTGGGCTATTGGTGGTTTAGGGGTTAAGTAGTGTAGGGGGTGTTTGCGGTGGGCTATTGGCAGTATAGAGGTTAATGGGTTAGGAAGTTTATTGCGGTGGGCTATTGGCAGTTTAGGAGTTAGTTAGTGTAGGGTTAGTTTGCGTTGATGGGTTATAGCAGTTTAGGGGTACATAGGTTATTAGGTTCTGTGTGGTATATTTAAAAGTGATCCTTTACTTTACATCACCAACGTCGGTGCTGATGCTGCTTGGAATATTTCGCCAGCATCGCCACCCATTGCGATGTATAGTAAAACGTTCCTCTGCAATGCTGCCTTTAAAGAATAAAATATGTTGTATTTGTTTTTTACGTTGTTCTTTGTTAAACCCTTACATAAATTATAGTGAGTATGTTACTTTAAAAAAGAGCAAAGTCATTTTTGTAACTTCTTTATCTCAATTATGTTTTAAATGGACATTCTGATGAAAAAATTGCTTGCTCTCATTCATGTCATTTTTGCTTTAACGACTTTAGATAACTATGGGCTATATTACAAGTGGGGCGCGTCAAGCAATATTGTGACCGCGCTAACTAGTGGGCATATTACACGTTGAAGGTAAATGGTTGTTCTTCAGCACAAACAAAATTTGAGCACACAGGATTAGTGCTCCTGAAGACCTAGCATAAAGTGTAAAAGTAAAAAAAAAGTTGCACCAAACCTAGCATAATTACATTAAAATAAAGTATTATATACTCACATATACAGTTTCTGATAAACACTGTTTTAGTATTAATAAAAGTGTTTTATGAGGGTTAAAAGGGATATGTTATATGACAAGGTATTTGACTGGGAAGTGCTATTATGTTTACAAATATGTGTGTGTATATATATATATATATATATATATATACAGTATATACATACATACACTGTAAACCCTTTCCACTCAAACACCCTTTAAACATGAAAAATAATTTTCATTGATTTTTTTTGTAATGTGTTTTAATTAGAAATATTTAACATTCCAATGTTCTTCGCATAGAAGAAAATGTTCTTTTTATTTTTAAATATTTATTTCTATATATATCAGTATACATATCAATACCTGCTTATATTCATATAGATATATAGGTATAGATATATATTTTATAAAAAAAAAAAATCTGATATTTATAGAAATAAATATTTAAAAATAATAATAAAATTTTCTTCAAAGTGAAGAACATTGTAATGTTAAATATTCATAACTACGTTTCATCTTTAGCGCAGTTGGTCTAATGCGATGCAGGGTCAGCACATGAGCGATAAGTGTTATGTTTTTTTTTAACAGCATGTTCCATTAAAAGTTTACTTTGAAAGCAGTTAGCACATGAGTAAAAGAAAAAGTTAGCATGCCACTTGTAATATGGCCCTTTGTGATTAATTCCACACAAAGGGTATAAACACATAGAAAATCATGTATTTGGGGACATAGCGACATAGCATAGCAAGCATAGCGTCTTCAGAGCAGAACAAAGCTGGTGAACCAATAAGAAGTGGCATATGCATGTAGTCACCAAGCACCAGCTGCATCCTGCTCCCAAGTAGGACTTTACTTTTGTGTCTAACACATTTGTGGGGGTCAAACATATGTAAACTAGGGTCAGTGCTAAAGAATTATACTTTCTAAAGAACTGGAGCATGTCATATTTGCATCAGAATGTCCCTTTAAAGGGACAGCCTATACCTTAGTCATCTTAAAGACTTACCTTAGATTAAGCTGCAAATAGCCTCCTACACCTATTTCTATGTCATTAAGCAGGAAATGTAAAAAAGTTATCTTAAAGTGAATATTGTTTCTGGCAACATTGAAATGGCTGCCAAGCTCTGCCCACTGATGACATCATGATCTGGGCTACATATGGCATCCAATCACAAAAGGCTCACTAGTTCAATTCAACAGACTGTCAATGCTATTCAGCAGGGTGCCTAGATGCAACCCATATCATGATGTCATCAGTGGGTGGAGCTTGGCAGCTATTTTAAAGTGGCCAGAAACAATATTGATTTTAAAATAACTTTTTTTTTACGTTCCTGTTGCATTATATAGAAAGGGTTGCAGGAGGCTATTTGCAGCTTAGTCTAAGGTAATACTTTAAGATGACTAAGGTGTAGACTGTCCCTTTAGATCTCACTCCCATGTGCACAAACATTGTGTAATATATTTACAGAAAAAAAGACTATTCTTATTTCTTTTTTTATCATGAAGTTGTTTATCTGAACTCAGAATTTCTGAGAAATAAACATTGTAAAACACATTTACCAAAAAGTGATATGTCAGACACTCTTCGAAAGTAAGCAAAGAAAATATAATTCCCTTCAAACTGAAACATTCTCCATTTAGCTTAAAACAAGGCAAGTATCTTACCAACAATGGAAGCCAGCATACACTGGCAATTATCATGATCCCAACCAATTGGACCATCATTTCAACTTCACTGTCCCTCCTCCTCTGGACAGACTCACGATCATGGTACACCCTGCAGAGAGTCACCACACTGATGGTGTTTAAGACAAAGGAGATGCAGACATAAAAGATCCCAGTCATTGAGAAGATAAGACCAAATGCCATGTTTTTCGAGTCTTGTAGCAAAGTTAAAAAGCACCAGGACTTTGGATACTGTAGGGTATAATTTCCAATCCCCCATATGGGCAGTAATGCTATTTGAAAAGCAAAGAACCAGACCATTACTACAATAACCCAAGCTCTCTTTTTAGACACATTAGCGGAACGTGAAAATGGCTTATTTATACCAAAGAATCGCTCTGCAGCCATGGCGGCTCCAAGTAGTAAAGGGCACTGCCCATAAAAAACCATTGAAAGTCCAAAAAAATTACAAAGATGACACTCCTTGTCCAAAGACATCCAGTCAAATTCTAAGACGTGGTAAGATACCACAATAATCCCTGTAACCAGCAGTCCCATTAAGTCTGTGACCACCAAACCACAGAGGAATATGAGGAAGGAAGAACGAGAACGGCTGTGGGTTCTCCTGGAGGCACTGACTAAAACACACAAAGCAAACAAGTTAGAGGAGAGACCAATGAGGCTGAAGATGGCTGAGAACCACAAGGAGGTGATGGGCTTTTTTGTTTCCATTGGGGAAGACATGTTTATTTGTCGGAAACAACTGCCCAGTGTGGTGGGCAAGCTTGTTGTTGCCATCTCCGGAATGGAGAGTTGGGTCATTTCAACTCCATCCAAATGATTCATTTTCTTTTTCTGTGTTGACTTTTTTATGAGGCAGAGTAGGCTGTGATCTTCTTATGGCTTTAGTCAACTTGAGGCGTACGTTGTTTATGTCTTGCATTTATCTCAAACATACTTCATAATCTACAAATAGAAGACAAACATATGCATTATTTCCTGCATTGTCAATCATTCAATATGCTTAGTGTATGCCATATTGCTGCTTTAAATGGACAGTAAAGTCAAAATTAAACTTTCATGATTCAGATAGGGCATGGGATTTTAAACAACTTGTATCATCCTATTTGCTTTGTTCTCTTGTAATTCTTATTTGGAAGCTAAATCTAGGTAGGCTCAAACTGATTTCTAAACCGTTGAAAGCCGCCTCTTATCTCAGTGCATTTGGACAGTTTTTCACAGTTAGAAAGTGCTAGTTCATGTGTATCATAAAAGATAACATTGTGCGCACTCACATTAAGTTATTTATGAGTCAGCACTGATTGGCTAAAATGCAAGTCTGTCAAATGAATTGAAATAAGGGGGCAGTCTGCAGAGGCTTAGATACAAGGTAATCAAAGAGGTAAAAACTGTATTAATATAATCTTATTGGTTATGCAAAACTGGGGAATGGGTAATAAAGGCATTATCTATATTTTTAGACATTAACAATTCTGGAGTAGACTGTTCATTGAAAATCATCTCTGATAATATTGAACACATTTTTATTTTATGATAAACTGCAATACTTCCATACAAATTTCTTTTTCAGTCCTTTTAGGTAACATCTCAGCATCAAAAGACAAATACTATTTCAGAAAGTATTAATAGTAGAAATTACATGTAAGGAACCAGGATGTAAGACAGATCTTTTTCATTATTATCAGAAGTAATAAATCACAGACATTATTTGCAGAATGATTACCACATGAAAGAGAAATAATCAAATAAAAATTGGGGGATTTTACTTGGAAGGATGGCACAAGCCATATTTTATACAGGTAAAGGAACAATAGCTGTCTAATTTGCCAAAATTAATTAACCAATATAATACTGATGTGCCAGCTATGCATTCCAAGGGTGCGTGCCCTGTGGCCACACCAGCTGGAATCTTATGTTACCCCTCAACTTGTGCTCATACATAAAATATATAGATTAGATTTAACTTTACATATACTGAGTCATATGTTCTGTGCCACTGGTACTAGACTAGTAAGAAATTAAATGTTTCCATATATTGAAAATTAATAGAACTAGTAGCTTTTTCATGCTGACTAGTAATCTATATTGATAATTTACACACACACACACATATACACATATAAACACACACATACACACACACACACACATATATACACACATACATACACATACACACAAACACACACTAATACACACGCGCAGACACACATACACACGCAAACACACACACATACATATACACATACATATACACAAACATATACACACACATATACACAAACATATACACACATATACACAAACATATACACACACATACACATATATACACACACACACATATGCATTCTGAATTTCATAAACATTTATAAAGCATTATTTTTATTGTTGAGGTTGAGAAAGGAATTTTTTTACATTTCCCGTCACGGAGAGTACCTACTGAGAGAACCCATAAAACTGACAAACAGAGTATATTGTAAACTGTGGTTTAGACAGTCCCCACACATTGATTATTTGGCAAATAAATAAACTGTCATTGACATAAATCTCATGCATTGCTTTACATGGTCAGTTGCACTTGTCTCCTCTGGTGCTCTCCCTACAAGTGCTAGGTGCACAAGACACTGGCTCCAGTTGCTGATGTTGTGATGTTGGTGGCAAATTTTAATGAACAACCTTGGGACAGCCAATCACAGGAGGTTTTTGGAGCACTAATTGAAGTTGTGGTGCAGCTGGACTCACTGTCAGCAAAGCTTGGCTGCTGATCACTGTTCTTTTAACTGTGGTGTGACAAAGGCTGGGTAGCTGGCTGCAGGCTCTCTAGATTCTTGGTGGCCCTGTGTTACAGGAGGGGCACACAGAGGGAGGGGGTCAGGCATTACACTAAGGGAACATGGTCTGTCCAGGTTGTCCTGTTGTAAAAACTTTGACCTTGAGCAAGGTGGATGGAGCAGTAACATGATCTTGTCAGGTCCCTCATTGCCTGTTGATAAATAATTGCAAGTATATAATATTTGTATCTATCCACTACTGATACTTAGCAAATTATTCAGTTTAAATCCCTCTACCACATGTATAGATAGTTGGGAGCAGCTCATTTTATGGATATCAGTGGGTCATTGGCCTTGATTCCAGTCCAACAGAGTTCCTATGAGAAAATGTTGAATGAAAGTTCTGGGGATTTTTTTTGTTCCTTTTCTAAATCATTCCAGTCCATAAGGTGGTGGGACCATCATGTAAAGAAACAAACTAGTAAACTATAGAAAAACAGGCATTTCATTGGCTTTTTAAATTACATTTTTCATGGATTTTCACAGATTTTCACCAAAGCAAAAATAAACCTCAACAACTTATTAATTTGCTGACTGCATAATGCATTTAAATGTGGGGCTTTACTGAACTATTAATATCATTATATGTGCAATCAATTTTATATAATGTTCCTGATGTTAATGACAGTTCTAATAATTACATTTAATTTCTGCACACATTACACAGTGAAAAACTGATTTGCGTTTAGTTTTAAACTTTTCTGTGATAAATTTTCTGGTTTTTTTTAACATGTTAACTTGAAGACTAAAATATAGTTGAACTGCTAATGAAGGACATTTATAACAAACAAAAAAATGTGTTCTCTTCATATCCATGTGCAGAATTAAAAACATTTAAAAATACTGTGAAAAAGCTACTGGAAAATAGGTGTCTTATTATGCAAGAATGCATTTGAAAACCTTGTGATAACTGTGGTATTGGGGTTTTCAATTGTATTTAAATAGTTTTGAATTTGAAAATACCACAAAAAAAGGAAATGCACTTTGCATGAGCATTGTACTACTTGTAATATATTTTAAATATTATATTTCAGGAGCCCCCATTCCAATTTCTAAAAATCAATTTCTTCTGCTAAATAAAGCTACTTTGGGTTCGGGGACTTGTCCCTGTCTACCACGGCTGGGTATACTTCAGCATCAAATGAGTACAAACAGACATTGCCTGTTAGTTATAATGCAAATGTAAATATTTAGTATTAATTATACATATTATTAATTATACAAATTATATATATTATTATTATAACTACATAGCCTGGGTCTTTTATTTCTAAAAAATCAGCTCACACACAATCATACATTGTTTGTATGGCTGAAAAAAGATCAAAGCATATGAACATCAGGGATACTGACTGATTTAAATAATCCCCCGTCAATTATCATTAACATTGCATGAAATGATGCTTAACCACAGAAAACAACAGCGAATCAGCTTCAGGGAAGAATTAATTAGAAAGAATACATATGTTGTGAAATTGTGGGAGTGAAAATTTGCTGCCTTATTTGTGCAATATACTGTGGTACCCAGAGGAAATAGAAGGTAGGGGGTATATGGTGTTTTACACTTATCACTTGCTTTGAACTTTATGTATAAACCACTCTTTTGGAAATAGGCCACACACTAATGATGAATACAAAAGAGGTCTGAGAAAAGTCATTTCCTTTATTACAGAATGTTAGAAGGCACCATTAAGTTGATGCATTTTCAAATATCTGGTGACAGATGACATCCGTTAAGTTTCAGGTTTTTTTCTTCTTATTTGTCTCTGATGACATATTAGAGGAAAATGAAACCCTTTTTGGTTTCTTTCATGATTCAGATTTTCTCTGTTCTCCTGAGAAAAGCTCAGGAGCGTGCACGTGTCTGGGGCACTATGTGCCAGCAGTTTGGCAAGAATGTTATCCATTTGCAAAATTTCCTGCTATGTAGTGCTCCAGACACCTATGTAAGTATCTCTTCAACAAAGAATACCATGGTAATGAAGCAAATTTGATAATATAAATAAATTGAAAACCTCAGCCGTCTGTAAAGCTTTATCACTATACACACGTTGTGACATTTTTCATTTGCATTAGAGCTAGGTATGGACGAATGTGATAAAAGTGCAGTTCTCTTGATAGACAGAATTATTCGTTTTGGACAATCAAATGTTGAATGAAAATCCATTAAAATTTGGTAATCAAATGTTATTTCCAGATTTTGAACGTTACTTTCATTTTCAAATGTTCATAATTAGTTTGAATATCTACATTTGAAATTTCAAATTATACATTTGATTTAGCAAATACTATTCAAAAGTTCAGTAGTTTGTGTGGTAGGGAATTTAGAAAATTGATACAAAATAGATACAAATATATATCGATTTAAATGTTTCTTTTTCAAATATTACATAGTTCGAATATTACATTGAAAAGAGAGCAATAGAAATACTATTACAAATATATTCATTCAAAATTTTCTTATTCGAATATTGCATAATTTGATTTTAATTATGCAATATTCAAATTAGAAAAATTGAATCCATTTAAAGTTGGTATTAGAGATACTATTACATTAAATGAATGTTAGAATGTTGTACAAACATTCAAAATTTCAAAATGAAAGAACAAACGTGTTAACATTTGTTTCACTTTTCGAATGTTGCAAAACATTCGCCCATCCCTTATTAGAGCTTGTTCTTTTTCTTCATTTATGTCCCTTTAAGGAGACATAATACACTTTTTTTTCTTTGTTCAATCTCATATACAGTATATTGAAAATGCATTAAACTGCTTTGTTTTATACCAAAATAAATATAGCTGTGATGAATAAACCAACTTTTTTATATGGGAGTTGTCCATGTTAGCAAAAGATATCCAAGAAGAAATCTAGGTATCAGATGCATTTCCTTTAACGGGACATTAAATATTAAGGGCTAGATTAAAAGTGGAGCACAACTAATTGTGCAGATCTTTTGCGCAACCTTGCACAACGAATAATGCATGGTGAGAGCTCTATAAGCACGCTCATTACATTTGTATTACAAGATGTGTAAAGTGTTCTTCTCAAGTGCAATCCAAAATGCTG
The DNA here is from genome assembly GCF_027579735.1 of Bombina bombina. Taxonomy (NCBI): domain Eukaryota; kingdom Metazoa; phylum Chordata; class Amphibia; order Anura; family Bombinatoridae; genus Bombina; species Bombina bombina. The sequence goes on from NC_069500.1 coordinate 830,276,866, forward strand.
CTGTAAAATGTAGTGCTTTTTACCCCTATAAACACAATTTGAAAAATGACTGATTTAACTAACCTAAAATCTATGTTTTTATTTAGCAAGATTAAAACTTTAACTATTTCTGTTAAATAAACACTGAAATCAGAAAACTTAAAATCTGTTATTCTTTTTTTTACACTTCTTTTCGCTATTTTTTAAAAGATAATATATAATACAAATGCCCTTAACCCCTTGATATATTTTAATCCCCCCATATTGATTTGCTAATTCTTAAAGGGACATTAAACACTTTGAGATGGTAATATAAAATGATAAATTGTATATATATATATAAAATAACTCTGCAATATACTTTCATTATTTATTTTGTCCCCCCTTTTCCTGTAATTGCATTCTGAAATTGTGAGCTTTTCAGTTCCTGTTAGAAATGGAAGTGCAGAACACTGTTAAATCCAGCACAACCATTGGCTGCACACTCTAGTGACCTATTTATAACTGACCCTAATTGGCCACAGCAGAGAAGGTAACCTAAGTTACAACATGGCAGCTCCCAGTGTTTTATAGACACTAAAACTTTACACTTATTTGGCCAATATTTGAACAGCTAAATAAAAACAATACATCTACATGTTATTCTCAGACTAATCTTTTCTTTGAATGCATCATTCTATCTAGCATTTGTTTAGCGTTTAGTGTCCCGTTGAAGTTCTACATCCATTAAATAATTTTGTTTTATTAGTGCAAAGAAAACCCTTAGTCCATTCCTTAATTTTTAATAAATACATTTTTATGGACTATTCAGAGTAAGTGCAAACATCATTGTTCTTATAAAAATGTAAGCTTTGTATTCAAATTTGCTGAATAAGAAAAAAAATGAAATACTTATTCTATTTTTACTACCAACTTTGTGCCAGTCTAAAAATTCTTATTTGGTAATTGAGGATATTAAAAACTTGAAAAATATGAACACATTTACTTCAGTATTTAAAGTTTTAGCAACTTTGAGTCTGAGGTCAAATTTAGCCAAACTTATCTAGCAATTTCAAATTATAACAATTTGAAAATTGCATTATAGTCACTGCACGTGACCGCAAAGTTTAACATCCAAGTCACTGAATGTGACCGCAAAGACCCACACTAAAAGAGAAATCAGGTGTGCCAAGAGACCAGCGTAAGTTGCAATCTCCCCAAGACTCCCTAATTACACACGGAATAGGGGAATACACCTTCTGATACACATACAGATTAAAGTTTAAAAAAATTGCAACATAATAAGCACTTGACAGAATATCAAGGATCACTGGTCACATTACAACTATATTGAAACAGCTACGATCACAAGTGTGACGTGACGTAGGAAAAGTCACATGACATATTTTTAAATACCAGTCCTCTCACTAACGGACCGGTAACACACACCCGCCACAATAGCGGGGAGGTCATCTCGTTTGGATCTTTAAGTTTTTTTAATCCAATTTCTGGACATTATCATTTGTTACACTATATAACAGGTACCTGATTATCAAATAGCTGAAATATATACTACAGTTATTCAATTGTTTTCTCTGATGAAATCGATGTTATAAGGGAGACGTCCCTTTTTATTTTATGTATGCTTTTAACAAGTTATTAAATTTCTGTCTAATTATCAAATGTTTTATTAGTTTTTATATATATAGATAAGAAGTTCACATTAGACAACAAGTTTATATATATCAGTTGTATATACCTGTTTATATCTTTTTATTAACTGAATGTTGATAAATACTTAGGATTACCTACAATAAATATATAATAACAACATTGCAGTACATACATTAAACATTTATCCAATCACAAAATACAATATATTCGAATTATAGAATTTAACTAAATACTCTACCCGTGCTAATCTAGCGCTGGACTACATTCACTACATATCAACCACTGTTTTCTTAGAGGGGAATACATTAGTCTAGCAGGGTCAATTCTCCAGCGCCTCATCTTTCTCACTACCACTGTTAAATCCAGCACAACCATTGGCTGCACACTCTAGTGACCTATTTATAACTGACCCTAATTGGCCACAGCAGAGAAGGTAACCTAAGTTACAACATGGCAGCTCCCAGTGTTTTATAGACACTAAAACTTTACACTTATTTGGCCAATATTTGAACAGCTAAATAAAAAACATACATCTACATGTTATTCTCAGACTAATCTTTTCTTTTGAATGCATCATTCTATCTAGCATTTGTTTAGCGTTTAGTGTCCCGTTGAAGTTCTACAATCCACTAAATAATTTTGTTTTATTAGTGCAAAGAAAACCCTTAGTCATTCCTTAATTTTTAATAAATACATTTTTATGGACTATTCAGAGTAAGTGCAAACATCATTGTTCTTATAAAAATGTAAGCTTTGTATTCAAATTTGCTGAATAAGAAAAAAAAATGAAATACTTATTCTATTTTACTACCAACTTTGTGCCAGTCTAAAAATTCTTATTTGGTAATTGAGGATTATTAAAAACTTGAAAAATATGAACACATTTACTTCAGTATTTAAAGTTTTAGCAACTTTGAGTCTGAGGTCAAATTTAGCCAAACTTATCTAGCAATTTCAAATTATAACAATTTGAAAATGTATTTTATTGTACTATGTCCAGGTTAGAAAATTTGATGTGTATCACCTCAATAAATGAAAAAAGAGACTTTCTGTGTGATTAGTGATACTGATTGGATCAACAGTAGTGCTCTGCAGTTCCCATGTGGTATTTTACCAATGAGGGGGGGGGTTAATACATAGCATTGGCAGTGTCACTAATGATAAAATTACATATTATAACAAATATAACAATACTATTACTATGACAGCCATGAAATCACAGGCAAATAAACTAGTATGCAATAAAACATACCAGCAAAATCAGACCTTTTTTTCTATTTTTCAGCTTTAGTTCGTTCAAAAAATTCCTATTTGTTATCTGATGAACAGGCATAGAAGAATGTAAAACTAGAAAACAGTTAAATAAATTGTTGGCAAAGGCCTAGAAAAAAAAATAAGCAAGTCATTAAAAATGGACGGTCTATTATATTGACTTCCTGCCTGTCTAAATGGTGTATCAGTTTGCTTGTATCAGAGATGTAAATACTTAGGGGACTAGTATTAGACTATGTTTAAAGGGCTGTGAAAAACAAAATTTGTCATCTCTAAATTAAATCCAGATTTGATTCATCATCGTGGTAATAAACCATAGTAACATGCTGTTCCAGATACACACACACAGCTTGTACTGACCCATTTCCCTATACTTCAATTACTTCATTTATTTACAAAAACGCATTGGGAGATTGAACTATAAACTGAGATTCAGGTAGGACGTATCATCAGGGCCATTTAAAAAGCCCTAGACCTGTGCCTAATTAAAGGGACTCTGAACCCAAATTTTTTCTTTTGTGATTCAGATAGAGCATGACATTTTAAGCAACTTTCTAATTTACTCCTATTATCAAATTTTCCTTCATTCTCTTGGTTTCTTTATTTGAAATGCGAAGAATAGTAAGTTTAGATGCCAGGCCCATTTTTGGTGAACAAACTGGGTTGTTCTTGCTGATTGTGGATAAATTCACCCACAATAAAAAAGTGCTGTCCAGAGTTTGAACCAAAAAAAAAAAGCTTGATGCTTCTTTTTCAAATAAAGATTAGCAAGAGAACAAGGAAAATTGATAATAGGAGTTAATTTAGAAAGTTGCTTAAAATGTCATGCTCTATCTGAATCATGAAAGAAAAAATGTGGGGTTCAAGTGTTTTTTTTAAGCCTATGCACACATAAATTCATTATTTTATTATTATTATTATAAAAACAAAATAACCTGAGCAATATCTTGTGTTATTATCTAATCAGAGTGTAAAAAAAAGTGTTCTTGGAGACAAAATAACAGGATGCCAGATTTAGTTGAGAAGCTTTTCACATGAGAGGAAGTTTTGTTAACTCAGGACATTTTGGAAGAGTCATAATTAGGTCCATGTCAGAAATCAGAGTTAGATAGGGGTCACGAGCTGTCATTTTGTGGTTAAAAAAACCATATGTTTACATTTGTATTCTTTTATTTCAATCCCATTATATTTTATCTAATTAAGGAAAATAAATGCTTTAATGATTTAAACAGCATATTAAGTTACAGATGTCTTTGTTTTGGCTCTGCCAAGAAACCTTAAAGGCCTCTTCCTTTTCATCTCTTTTTTTATAAATGCATTAATTTGACCAGGTTGCAAGTGCAAACTCACATTAGCCAAGTAAAACATGCTCTAGAGGTCAGAGGTTAACCTTTAATGGACTCTGTTCCATTTAATCATTAGAGAGACAGTCAAGTCCAAAAAACTTTCATGATTTAAATAGGGAATGTAATTTTTAAACAACTTTCCAATTTACTTTTATCACCAATTTTGCTTTGTTCACTTGGTATTCTTAGTTGAACGCTAAACCTACGAGGTTCATATGCTAATTTCTTAGACCTTGAAGAGTGCCTCTAATCGGAATGCATTTTGACTGCTAGAGGGCATTAGTTCATGTGTTTTCATATAGTTAACATTGAGCTCATGCACGTGAAGTTACGCTGGAGTGAGCACTTGATTGGCTAAAATGCAAGTCTGTCAAAAGAACTGAAATAAGGGGGCAGTCAGCAGAAGTTTAGATAGAAGGTAATCACAGAGGTAAAAAGTGTATTTCTATAACAGTGGTTGGTTATGCAAAAACTGGGGAATGGGTAATAAAGGGGATTACTTTCTTTTTAAACAACAACAATTCTGTGTTTGACTGTCCCTTTTAAAATGTCAAAGTTCTATTGAAGTGGCCAAAAAGCAATATAAAATTATTTTTTTTGTGACTAAAAGTTGCAAAAAAAAATAAATACATCATAAATACAATGTTTATACAGATTCTTGTTCAATGTAGCCACCAATCAGCAAGCTCTACCCAGGGTCTGAACCAAAAACGGACTGGCTCCTAAGCTTAAGATTCCTGCTTTTTCAAATAAAGATAGCGAGAGAATGAAGAAAATTTGAGTACATTAGAAATTTGCTTAAAATCGCATGCTCTATCTGAATCATGAAAGAAAAATGTTGGGGGTTTTAGTATCACTTTAAAATCATGCACTAGTGACTTTAAAGAGTTAATTCTCATGCATGTTGTCTGTTTGGTCAAATGCAAGTTTTATACCTTAATTAATAAATGGTTAAGTTATACTAATTTTTTCTATCCTTTCCAGATTTTTTTTTTTCCAGATTTACTAATTAAAATCCTGTCTTTGTTTTAAATATTTTCTTTTGATTGTAAACTTGAGAGCCTTTCTACCTGCAGGCCACTTTGAATACGTTCTCCTATCATTAATTGTGCTTAAAGAGACATGAAACCCACATTTTTTTCTTTCATGATTTAGAAAGCGCATGTCATTTTTAAACAACTTTCTAATTTACTTTTTTTATCTCATTTGCTTCATTTTCTTGATGTACCTTGCTGAAAACCATATCTAGATTGGCTTAGTGGCTGCATATTGGTTGCTGCACATAGATGCCTCAAATGATTGGCTCATCCATGTGCTTTGCCATTTCCTCAACAAAGGATATCTAAAGAATGAAGCCAATAAGATAATAGAAGTAATTGGATTGTTGTTTAAAATTGTATTCTCTGCTTGAAACTTAAACAAAAAAATTTGGGTTTTGTTGTCTCTTTAAAGGGACAGTATACACTCATTGTCATATAACTGCATGAAATAGATACTATAAAGAATAAGATGCACAGATACTGATATAAAAATCTAGTATAAAACTGTTTAAAAAACTTACTTAGAAGTTCTAAGTTTAGCTCTGTTGAAAAGGTGGCTGGAAAGCCCACTGCAAGTGGGAGATAAGACACCACCCCCCCCTTCTTTTGCATATGAAAAGACCCTTTACACAAACAGGGACAAGCTGGAGAAGGTATCTGATGGTATCACATAAAACTTTGGGGCTTGGTTAGGAGTCTGAAAATCACGAGCAATGTTATTTAAAAAAAAGCAAAACTATACATTATTTAAAAAACAACTTTATGGGCTATATAAATAGATCATCTACAAAAACATTTATGCAAAGTGTATAATGGCCCTTTAAGGACAGGTCATTTCTCTCCTCTGTCAATTTAACTACTGTGGTAATGTACCCTCACAAATGTAACCTATTCTACTGTACTTGTTTGTGTATGTATTGTAATACTTTGTATGTGCTACAGAATCTGTAGGTGCTTTATAAGTAATCATTATAATACTTTTCCATCTGTAATTCCAAAATCTTTTAAATGTTTCTTCCCATTCATTACACAATCCATCTAATATAAAATCTATTTTTTACATTAAGATCTATTTCATGTGGTTTTAAAACAGCTCAGCCCCATCTAGTATATATCCGTCTGGTTGTCTTATTGGCCACCCAATTTGCTCTTCTGCCTATTGAATGATTATGTATTTATAATATCACATTGGTTCATAGCAAACAATCAGATAGCAATATTATCCAATATTTTCCTATTTGGTATTTAACAGTATTATAAAAAAACGCAATTAATCCAATATAAAATCGCTTGTTTTTATTACAAAAGCTCAAAAAAAGTTTAAAAAAATTACAAATTTCTTTATGATGCAAAGTTCCAAAATTGAGACTAATTAAATAATGCATTCATTTTAGCAAACACTTGTTTATAAAGACTCTGAAATCATTCAAGAGTTTATTCCCATTAATACAAATTCCGCTGGGATCATAACTCTAAGATTGTTATTTTTTTTTACAAAATCTCATTATTATAAAATTATAAAATTTACTTTTGCAGTTACTAAAAAAATACAAATTTCTTCATGAGGTGAATTTTTTTTTGAGGACTACTTAAAATCATACATTGGTTTTGGCAAACACTTGGGGGCCGAATTATCATTGTGCGAGCGGACATGATCCGATTTTGCGTATCAATGTCCTCTGCACATCGATAAATGGCCGACAGCATACGCTCTCGGCATTTATCATTGCACCAGCAGTTCTTGTGAACTGCTGGTGCAATACCGCCCCCTGCAGATTTTGCGGCCAATCAGCCTCTAGCAGGGGGTGTCAATCAACCTGGTCATGTTTGATCGAGGTGATTTCTGGCGATGTCTGTCCACCGCTTCAGAGCAGCATGCGGACAGGTTATGGAGCAGCTTGCCAGAAACACGGTGCATCAAGTTCCATATGGAGCTTGATAAATATGCCCCTTGGGGCGATTTATCATGCCCGAATGGGGAAAAATACCCCTGTTTGCATGAGAGCCTTCAGTCTTAAGACCCCTGCTCCTAACTTGTCCGCCACCACTGAGGCAGTGGATATCAATCTGCCCGATCGCATACGATTGAGTTGATTGACACCCCTTGCTAGCGGTCGATTGGCCACGAATCTGCAGAGGGCGGCATTGCACAAGCAGTCACCAGAACTGCTTGTGCAATGTTAAATGCAACAGCATATGCTGTCGGCATTCAGCGATGTCTGGTGGACATGATACGCTACGCGTATCATGTCCGCCAGACATTAATAAATCAGCCCCTTGGTTAGAAAGATTCTACAGCTGTAATTCTTAAATGTTTTTAAAAGTTTCTTCCCATTCCAACACAATCCATCTAATATAAAATCAGTTCTCTCATTAAAGAGACAGTAAAGTCAAATGAATCGTTCATGATTCAGATAGAGCATGCAATTTTAAACAACTTTCCAGTCTAATTTGCTAGATTTTTTGTTGTTGAAAAGTTTACCTATTAATGCCTTAGAAGCAGCAGTGTCCTACTGAGAGTTATAGCTGCTGATTGGTGGTTGCACATCTATTTTTCATTGGTTCATTCAATGGGGCCTATTTATCAAGCTGTCAACTACTTGCATTCGACGGTACCAATACACTCGCCTAAGATCGACTACATCGCTGCCGCGGACCTGAATACGCTCTCCTTATTTAACAAAAAAGCTGTCAAAAAGCCGCGCACCAAGTATGGGGCGATGAGCAGCGGACTGTTGTTAACTAACAGTCAACGATCTCGCTGCTATTCGGACTTTTTCCCAGCTTTATTTGTATTCTGTCACTAAACACCGCCACTATACTAAACTGTTTTAACCCCTATCCCGCCGCTACCGGACCCCGCCGCCACTCTAATAAACGTATAACCCCTATTCCTTCTCTCCTGGAGCCCACCGCCACCTACATTATACTTATTAACCCCTAATCTGCCGCCCCCTACACCCCCGCCACCTACATAACGTTATTAACCCCTATCCTGCTGCTCCCGGCGCCCACCCGCAACTGAATAAATGTATTAACCCCTAAACAGCCAGCCCCCCACATAGCCATAAACTAAATTAACCTATTAATCCCTAAACTAACAATCCGTTAACTTTATATTAAATATTAACTTATTCCTATCTTATAATAAATTTAAACTTACCTTTAAAATTAAGTTAAACTATATTAAACTATTAATTAACCTTACCCTAACTATTATAATAAAATTACATTAAACTATATTAAATTACTAATTAATCTAACCTAACTATTATAATAAAAATTACATTAAACTATATTAAATTAATAATTAACCTACCTGTTATAATAAAATTACATTAAACTATATTAAATTAATAATTAATCTAACCTAACTTTTATACTAAAATATAACATAAAACTACAAATTAAAATAAACTATATTATATATTTAAGCACCTAAACCCTACTCAAATAATTTAATTCTACACTTAAAAATTACAAAGTTACAAAAAACTAACTAAGTTACAAACAATAACAAACACTAAGTTAAACAAAAAATAAACACTAAGTTACAAAAAATAAAAAAGAAATTATCAAAGCTTTAAACTAACTACACCTAATCTAAGGGCACCTATGAAAATAAAAAAGCCCCCCCCCAAAATAAAAAAAAATCCTAACCTACAATCAACTACAAATAGCCCTTAAAAGAGCCTTTTGCAGGGCATTGCCCCCAAATAAATCAACTATTTTCCCTGTAAAAAAATTACAAACAACCCCCCCAATAGTAAAAACCCACCACCCACACAACCAACCCCCCAAATAAAAAGCTATCTAGAAAAACCTAAGCTCCCATTTGCCCTGAAACAGGGCATTTGGATTGGCATTGCCCCTTAAAAGGGATTTAGCTCTTTTGTAGGCCCAAGTCCTAATCTAAAACTAAAAACCCACCAATAAAACCGTTAAAAAATCCTAACACTAACCCCTGAAGATTTACTTACAGTTTTTAAGATCCGACATCCATCCTCCAAGAAGCCGGGAGAAGTCCTCAATGAAGCCGGCAGAAGTCTTCATCCAAGGGACGCCGAAGTACTTTATCCTAGCCCAGCAGAAGTCTTCATAGGAATTCTATCAGCCAATCGGGAATGAAGGTTGAAAAAATCCTATTGGCTGTTGCAATCAGTCAATAGGATTGAGCTCAATCCTATTGGCTGATTGGATCAGCCAATAGAGACGAAAGTTCAATCTATTGGCTGATTGCAACAGCCAATATGATTTTTTCAACCTTAAATTCCGATTGGCTGATAGAATTCTATCAGCCAATCGGAATCTAGGGACGCCATATTGTATGCGTAATTTAAAGGAACTTTCATTCGTCGGTAGTTGTTGGAAGGAAGAGGATGCTCCGCTTCGGATGATCTTGAAGATGGAGGCCGCTCCGCGCCGATGGATGAAGATAGAAGATGCCGTCTGGATGAAGACTTCTGCGGGCTAGGATGAAGACTTCAGCCGCTAAATGCCCTTTTTAAGGACAATGCCCATCCAAATGCCCTTTTCAGGGCAATGGGGAGCTTAGGTTTTTTAGATAGCTTTTTATTTGGGGGTTGGTTGTGTGGTGGTGGGTGGTGGTTTTTACTATTCGCGTGGGTTGTTTTGTAACTTTTTTAGTGTAGAATTAAATTATTTTGAGTAGGGATTAGGTGTTTTAAATAATAATATAGTTATTTTAATTTTGTAGTTTTATGTTATTTTGTATAAAAGTTAGGTATAGATAATTATTAATTTAATATAGTTTAATGTAATTTTGATTATAACAGTTAGGGGTAGGTTAATTATTAATTTAATATAGTTTAATGTAATTTTATATAATAGTTAGAATAGGTTAATTATTAGTTTAATATAGTTTTAATTCAATTTTTAAAGGTAAGTTTAAATTTATTACAAGATAGGAATGAGTTAATATTTAATATAAAGTTAATGGGTTGTTAGGTTTAGGGATAATAGGTTAATTTAGTATTATGGCGATGGTGGGGGGCTGGCGGCTTTAGGGGTTAATACATTTATTCAGTTGCGGGTATGCTCCAGGAGCGGCAGGATAGGGGGTTAATAACTTTATGTAGGTGGCGGTGGTATAGGGGGGTGGCAGATTAGGGGTTAATAAGTATAATGTAGGTGGCGGTGGCTCTGGGAGCGGCGGTTATGGGGTTAATAATTTAGTTGCGGCGGGGTCGGGAGCGGAAGTTTTAGGGGTTAATACATTTATTTAGCTGCGGCGGGGTCCGGGAGCGGCGGGATAGAGGTTAATAACTTTTATTTAGGGTGGCGGCGGGTGTCGGGTGGTGGCAGATTAGGGGTGTTTAGACTCGGGGTCTATGTTAGGGTGTTAGGTGTAAACGTAACTTTTATTCTCCCATAGGGAAATCATGGGATATCGGGCAGCAGCGAACCATGAGCTTTCGCTGCTATTCCAGCTCCCATTGATTCCTATGGCATCCGCCACCTCTAGGGTGGCGGATTGTAAACCAGGTACGCTGGACCGGAATAGCTGCGAGCGTACCTGGTAGGTATTTTGATAACTAGCAAAAGTACGTCTGTAGTGACGTAAGCAATCGATCTGTGTTTGGACTTGAGACCGGCGGATCGAATGTTACGTCACAGATTTCTATTTTTGACCGGTCTGTAGGCTTTGATAACTAAGGGGAATCAGGCTCTCCACAATTACGCTGCGGGAATTCAAGCGTATTTGCGGATGACGGCTTGATAAATAGGCCCCAATGTGTTCTCAGCTAGCTCCCCGGTAGTGTATTACTGCTCCTTCAACAAAGGATATCAAGAGAATGAAGCAAATTTGATAAAAGAAGGAAATTTGGAAAGTTGTATGAATTAAAATTGTATGACTCATGAATTAAAAATGATGTGTTTTATGTCCTTTAAGATCTATTTCAAAGATGTTATGTTTTGCAAATAGCTCAGCCCGGTCGCCATATTGGTCACTCTTTCTCTCTTCTGCCTATTGGATGATTATACATTATTTAGCACCAACTGAAAACAAGCCTAAGAACAGGGATCAGTAACATTTGGCACCCCAGATGTTTTGGAACTACATTTCCCATGATGTCTCAGACACACTTTAGGCTGCGTGAGTATCATGGGAAATGTAAATCCTAAAAATCTGGGGTGACCCCTGGCCTAAGAGACGTAAAGGGGAGTTTTAAAACAGGAGACTCATATTTCTGCATTATACAAGCAATGAAAGGCAAAGAACCAGAGTCATTAAGTCTTTGATCTTTCCAGCTGATCTGCCAAACAGTTATTATGTATTTTCAAGCTATACTCTCAATTATATCCAGCTGAATTACTTATTAATTACAGCCTCTTAAAATCTATAATCGACTTCCTTATGTCTCCTAAAAATATTGAAATTAGAAGTGATAATGGCAATCAAAAATCATGTAGAATATATAAGTGCAATAACTTACTGCTTTCTGCTGTATTACATTCTAAATTATTTCTTGAGCCTCAAATCATCTTTGAACTTTCTGTAGGTAAACTGAAAGATCTGAAGTATATATGTTCACTTTGATATGGAAGGCATGTACAATATAATACAAAATAAATGTTTTCCATATTTATTGCATTTATCTGAAAACTATAAGGTCTAGATTACAAGTAGAGTGCAAAATATTGGTTTCGCGAGTGCAATATTTTTGCTCTACTCAGTAATACCAGCGCACGCTGGTATTACAAGTTAGGTGCAATATGAACATGGGGTCATGTTTGCATTGCACAGAAGCTTAGCGCTCATGAGAGCGTTCTTCCATAGGCTCCAATGGGAGCTTTGTTCTCATGCCGTCAGACACGGTATGAGAACCTAGCGCAGCAAAGGGGGTAAGTCGCGCATTGATTGGCAGCAAATTTAAATGTATATGAATATACACATATTAACACATAAATATATATGTATATAAGCATATACATATATATTTATAGGGAACACACAGTCACTTTTCAGTGCTGGTGTTTTTTCTAACACCCCACACCCGCTAACTTTAACCCCTAAAAACTGCTTTGTGCAGTTATTTTTTATTAAAAAATATACTTTAATTTGGGGCAATTGGGGGATATTTTGAAAATTAACCAGAGATCTGATCTCTGGTTAATTTCAGAGCACTAATTGCGAGCTCGGGTAGCAATAACCAGCCACTTGTAATGGTTGATTATTCATTGTAAACAGGTGAATTTGTCCATTTACGGGTAGGTGATAAATTAGTGCTCTACCTGTAATATAGCCCAAAATGAGCAGTCTTTATGGGGTATACTTTTATATCTCTACCACCTCTCCAAACCCTATGGTATTCTAGGGCTAGGCAACCGTTCACTAAAGCTCGCCATCTTCTTACTTTTTAGTGAAGAGCTTTATAGGAAGAGGGGAGACTGGAGAGGCTGTTAGTGAACTAACCTAGCTGGAGAATAATAATAGTAATAATTTACTGCTACTAAAAACATAATACAATGTCAGAACTTAAGGGGGAAAAAGTGTGTAGGACCATTACTTCATAATTACACAATTTCCTAATTGGATTTGCTGGATATATCCAAATCTTAATACAGTTTGCTTACCACATGCTGCCAATACATCTTCTCTCATCTTGTAAACATCTGCAAGCAGCTCTCAATTCTGTCCCTCCATAGTCACCTCCCCCAATGCAACCAGGTTGTTTGAATCAAACCATTTATTTTTGCAAAACACGAATGGTGAAGAATTTCCAACAGACGAAGCTGCCAGACTCCAAGCTGCTTTTGGAGATTTTGTGCCAAGTCATTTCAGCTGGAAACAATGCTTTATTGTAAGCAATATTGTGTAAAAACTGCTAGAATGAAATAAAAAGGAGATGGCACACTTCTCTAAGTATAGTGGTTTGTTCCATACGAATAACAAATTTAAAGGGACATTAACCAACTTTTCCTTTTGTGTAAAAAAATCGTGCTTGTTCCACGCTCTCTACAGAGGCCAAAAAGCGAATTCTATAACCTAGGTTTTATAAATGCTGACAAATTGCCAAAACTAGCAATTTGATTTTTTAGCATTTGAAAGAAAACCCAGCAAACAGAATTTACTTTTTGGCCTCTTTAGGGAACAGAAGACAAGCGTATTTGTTTTTACACATAAGCAAGCAGTGTTTAATGTCTCTTTAAAACAACTTTTTAAAAATTTGTCACAAAGCAAAGTACAAATAGATAACATCCGCTTTAGGCCTAGTATTTTGCTCTAGTGTAAAACTTCTGCCAGGAGTATATTGCGAGCATACCGTGTTTCCCGTTTTCAAGTTACCAGAAACCTACCAGTTGCACCTTATACAAATTCCATGTCATTAATACAATGGCCATTTAGCAGCAATACCCCTTACAATGCAAGTGTTTTCATTGATATCGTTGTACAGTGTCAAAGGACAATAGCAATTTGCATGTGTCTGAAAGAACAGCAAAACTTCTAAATTCATTAGTTAGCAATTTGTGCTGGGGCATTATGAGTATACAGTACATGTGTGTATGAGGTGTAATGTATTTGCATTATACTGTTAAAATATTCCTAATATACTGTTTCTATGTTTGTTTCTTGTAAAAAACGTGTTTTGTATTTTGGCGAGGTTTTGGTTTAGAAACAAGCTTAAACAGTACAGGATAGTAATATCCTGCATAAAACCATGGCTGTGGCTTTTCCTGGTTACAACAGTAAAATGTGTTTTGTAAAAAAAGCACCATTTCTAATATTGAAAACTAATTAGCCACTTCTTTTAAACTGGATCAATTGCAGTTATGAAAACCGAATCACATTGTATGCGTTTATTAACCAACCGCATTTATGCAAGCTCACTGCAAAGATCGGGGTTACACAAACGTTTTGGCACAGTGCAATACAGATTTTCACAAACACGATTGGTACAGTGTGAAATAAGCTGTTTTGCAGTGTGAGAAATATTTTCAAACGCACTATTTTTAACTGTGAAAAGCCTATGGCATAATGGTGATTGGCTAGCACAGCTATTGGCTTAGAGTTGGAAATGTCACCTCATTTAAAAAAACTGAGCTGTGCTGTGGGCGGCCAGAGGCGCTTAGGTTAGCACTGATGCCGTGGCAAAATAAAGGCACCTATTTATCAGGTGTTTAAACTGATGAATGGAGGTCTTCTTTATTTTTAGTGATGGTAAATCCTAGTGTATTCGAAATGATAGAATTTACCATCACTTTAATTTCCCATATTGTTCATTTTGTTCCTAAAATAAAACCATGCCAAAATACAAAACGTGTTTTTGATCATTGGGCATTCAGAGTTTTAAGACAATTATCTATCCAATCAATAAAGAGAAATTCTTTCAGTGTATAAATAGGTGACCACCTAGTCTTGGTGTCACAAGTAGAAACTTAAAACAAACTTTTAAGAGGCAACACTCTAAAACTGCATTGTGTATAAGTTTCATGACACTGGCAAACTGCAGTGCTCACCAAGCATTCATAGGCAACTGGGTTTACATCAGTCACTAAGGGCTCGTTTCCATTTAGTCGATAAAAATGGTGCTGTAAGTTACCAAAGTTGCCGACAGCTATAAGTAGTTTATGACTCCATTTTAGTACCAGTTTCCCACTGAAATATTTTGTGCAGTGCGTGCAGTCTTTTCATGTATGTGTAAGTTAACGTTGTGTTAACGCTTCCACCTGTCGCCAGATTTTAAAGGACCAGTAAACACAGTCGATTTGCAAAATCAACAGATGCAAGATAACAAGACAGTACAATAGCATTTACTCTGAATTTCAAATGAGTAGTTGATTTTTTTTGTAACAAATTTCAAAATTATGTATATTTCCACTCCCCCTGTACCATTTGATAGCAATCAGCCAATCACAAATGCATATACGTATAGTCTGTGAATTCTTGCACATGCTCAGTAGGAGCTGGTGACTCAAAAAGTGTAAATATAAAAGACTGTGCACATTTTTTTAATGGAAGTAAATTGGAAAGTTGTTTAAAATTACATGCTGTATCTGAATCATGAAAATTTAATAAAACCTGAGTGTCCCTTTAAGTTTGTTCCTATGGTAACCCGACATTACACTATAAAAGTTCTGTTTAACGCCTGTACTCCTATCCTCCTTAGGTCAAGAGAGAAAGATACACGAGTTATGTAGGTCACAAAACAAAGATACATTGAAATTATGGGGGAGGAAATCTATTTAAGAAAAAAAAAATGTGTTTTATTAAATTTTTAAATGTATTGAAATATTTAATATTTATTGCTGCCTTAGGCATAGGCCTAGTTGGAATTTTGGAGATATGTGCTTGATTATATTTTTTTATGTAAATACATATTAATATTTAAATTGGAGCATAACTCTAACTAGTTCTATACCTGGGCCAGCAATAAATATTACATGTAACAATAAATTTATAAAGTAAAACACTTCCATTGTTTACAAACTTTAATATCTCAATGTGAAGTAGGCTTCAAAAAGCTTATTTTTCCACTTTTACACCTAGTTGAGCATAATTTTTGAGTCTTTATTCACAGCTTCTGACTGTGTTTTACCGGTTTGCGTGTTCAATGGAAACCAGGTGTAGTTTTGTGCTTTTTGACTTGTATTATTTTCTATGGGACGCATCATTTTTTCCAAACTAACGATAAGCGTAAAGGCTTCCAACAGCATTTTTTTTTAATTTTGCGACCTCGTGCAAAACCATTTACGGCTCAATGAAAATGATCCCCAAGTCAGTTAATAACAGACAAGCCTGTGTGTAAAATCCACATATGTAAATAATCACATATAAATATCAAACACAGAACACGGAATGGCAAGCACTCACTTGTATAGAGCTATGTTAAAAACATAGGATATGCAAGAATGTATATCTAGAGGAGTATGGGAAAGTTTGCATTGGCAAGGGAGGAAATTCAATTGACTTGCCTATAAATACTATAGACTTGAATGAGGTACAATGAGGATATATAACTATTATCTTTGAGAAGTTAGCTCTTTACATAATATATGAGGATGAGTTTTTAGATATTGTGACAGAATTGAAGATAACCAGGATTCTGACATTTTAGAGACTGCTGATTCAGGTCACTAAATAATGACTCTAAGTTCATTATGTGGAAAACAACAGAAACAGCAACAATCATGACCCAATTGCACATATAGAGAATCAAAATTACCTTGGTCTGAAAGAACAGAACACACTCTAGGCACCATAGAATTTTCTATCAAAGAACCTATTTCTTCCTTGAGTAACACTTAAAATAGAAAGTCATTTATTTCAGTGAGTGGCTAATGTCCCCTAATATGAAGGTGATCAAAGTGGGACACACAGACTAGAACATAAGGACGTGTTTATGGGGGTTGGGCTCTCTTGTAAAACTTCTTTCTCTTCACTTATTATGTATTGGACAACAAATCCATTAATTGAAAGAGGAGCTCTACCTCTTTAAAATGAGCGGCAACATAAACCTACCTCTTATATGATCGGAAATAGGAAACCTTGCAAAGCTTACTAATAAAATTATGAATTTAAATGCTTATAAAACCATTGTTATGTATATTTTTGTGAATATTTTTTTTTATATATATTGTATGTATATATAAATTACTTTAATGTCTGTTTAATAAACCTAAGTCCAGTTGTCCATTGCCCAAGAGAGACTGGCATCCTGCAGACTGCAAATGACCTGACCCTACAAGAAGCTACACAACTTAGATAAGTGCAAGGACTCATTTATATCTGGAAAAAAAAAACAACACACAATGTTATGCTCAAGTTTAATAATTAATTAAACAGTCAGTAAAGTCAAAATTAAACTTTAATGATTCAGATAGAACATTTCCTTTAAACAACTAACCAATTTACTTCTATTATTTAATTTTATTTAATTTGTTCTTTTGTGTATCATGTTCCTAGCTAGGATACTATGGGGCCCATTTATCAAAGGGCTTGCGGACCTGATCCGACACTGCGGATCAGGTCCGCAAGACCTCGCTAAATGCGGAGAGCAATACGCTCTCCACATTTAACATTGCACCAGCAGCTCACAAGAGCTGCTGGTGCAACGCCGCCCCCTGCTGACTCGCGGCCAATCGGCCGCCAGCAGGGAGCTGTCAATCAACCCGATCGTATTCGATCGGGTTGATTTCCGGCGGTTCCTGTCCGCCTGCTCAGAGCAGGCGGACAGGGTTATGAAGCAGCGGTCTTTAGACCGCTGCTTCATAACTTGTGTTTCTGGCGAGTCTGAAGACTCGCCAGAAACACGGCCCTTCAAGCTCCATACGGAGCTTGATAAATGGGCCTGTAAGAGACTGAAGCAAATTTTATAATAGAAGTAAATTGGAAAGTTGTTAGAATTGTATGCTCTATCTGAATCATGAAATAAAAAAATTGGGTTTTAAGTTCCTTTAGCACATAATCCATTAAGAAGGTGCAGGCCTCATAATAATAACTGAGGAAATGTAATATCTGCAAACTTTGATATAGAGATGCACATATAGGGGCCTATCTATCAAGCTCGATTCGGACCCGTGTTTCTTCAGACTCGCCAGAAACACCAGTTATGAAGCAGCGGTCTAAAGACCGCTGCTCCATAACCCTGTCCGCCTGCTCTGAACAGGCGGACAGGAATTGCCACAATTCAACCCGATCGAGTACGATCGGGTTGATTGACACCTCCCTGCTGGCTGCCTATTGGCCGTGAGCCTGCAGGGGGTGGCGTTGCACCAGCAGCTCTTGTGAGCTGCTGGTGCAATGCTGAATAAGGAGAGCGTATTGCTCTCCGCATTCAGCGATGTCTGTCGGACCTGATCCGCACTGTTGGATCAGGTCCGACAGACATTTGATAAATAGGCCTCATAACTGTAAGTAGGACACACTGAGGAAGGAATATACATGAACTTATTACCTGTAAGGTTTAGTATGTAAGGAAAGTTATATGAGGCATTCCAGTCAAACCTGAAATTCACATGGATGTATTTCAGTTTTAAATAGAAGCATGTTTGTAATATATGTGTATTAGCTTAAATTCTTCTAATAAAAGCTATGGCTGTTTCAAATGCGTATTTAAGTATGCACAGCACTTGCTCAGAGAACTAAGGTGCTTGTACTATCTGGTAATTAATTAATTTGTTAATTGCTGACATGATACAAGCCCCACTGGCGCTCTGAGCAGGTGTACTGAGAATATCTAGCTACGCTTCACATGCAAGTGCAGGGAAAAATATTAACACTAAAACAGTGATAACTTTTACTAGAAGCATTTTTGCTAATACATGTATATTGCAAACATTTTCCACACCACTCAGTGCCCCCAAGCCAGTTCAATGTAAAACATCCATAAATATAATGCTCCCAAGCATACTGTGAATAGCTAAATCAAAGATGAGTCAATTGTCATTATTCAGCTATCTTGTATTACCACAATAAAAAATATTTCAAAACAGTTACCATTAGGTCACAAAAAAGATGGTCAGCCTTGCATAAGAATTTGTGGCAGTTCACAACATATTGACAACATTCATTTTGCATTTCAGTAGTCAGATCGGGTGTGCTGACGCGTTTCGCCCCTCCCTTATATGGCTAACTTACAGGTTTAACATAAAGTGGAAATAGTTTTCAATAAATGTAGTATGAAAATGTAGTATGTCAGTTAGTATATATAAGGTTTAAACGTATGCATCACAAACTGTAAAAAAGTGCATCAAAAAACTATAGTATCTGAAAAAGTAGACAGACGTTATTAAACAAACAAGTTATTTTCTTTTTCCCTTAGTGTGATGATGCCTGAGGATTCATAAGTTTTTACTGCCTCCTGAATCATTTAAGATCCGAGACAAACCTCAGTCATAAACCCTGAATGGTCACATGACTTCTTTCAGTGATGTATCTCAATATCCAAAAACTTTAAATAAAATGATTGTAAAAGTAAAACAAGCACAGGCACTCTCATGGCCTAGTAGCGTGTAAAGAAACAAAGCAACCTAAAATAAATCTCAGTGTAAAATAAAGCCTCAATATATTGCAGATTGTTTAAAGGGAAATGAAACCCCCAAAAAAATGATTTAAGGATTCTAACAGAACATGCTATTTTAAGCAACTTTCTAATTTACTTCTATTATCAAATTTTTTTTGCACTCTTGGATTTTTTTGTTGAAAAGCAGGGATGTAAGCGTAGGAGCAGACCCATTTCTGGAGCACTAGATGGCAGCAGTTTTGCAAGAATGTTATCCATTTGTAAGAGCACTATATGGCAGCACTATTTCCTGCCATTAGTGGTCCAGATGCTACCTAGGTATCTCTTCAACACAGAATATCATGGGAATTAAGCAAATTTGATAATAGAATTAAATTGGAAACTTTTTAAAAATGGTGTGCTCTGTCTTAATCACTAAATAAAATGAATGAGGATAATGATCCTTCCCTATATACAAATGTACTTTGTGGACACAATGACAGTATGTGGAGGCACACGTGTAGATAAGTTAATAGTATTATTTTTATATCAATTTGGAAGTAAAATTTGGATAGAAAGTACAGGTATACATATTCCATTATCTATAATTCCAAAATTCAAATTTATTCTAAAATCCAAACATTTTAATTAAAGGGACATGAAACCCAAAAATTTTATTTCATGATTTAAATACAGAATACAATGTTAAACAACTTTCTAATTTACTTCTATTATCTAATTTGTTTAATTCTCTTTGTATCATTTGTTGAATGAGCAGCAATGCACTAATGGTTTCTAATGGAACACATGGGTGAGCCAATGACAATTTGATTCTGTATATACATATGCATCCACCAATCAGCAGCGAGAATCTTGGTTCTTTGCTGCTTCTGAGCTTGCCTAGATAAATATTTCAGCAAAGGATAACAAGAGAAGGAAGCAAATTAAATAATAGCAGTAATTATTAAAAATAAAGTAATCAATAAGTAAAAAATTTTTGGTTTCATGTCCCTTTAATATTTTTTACAAAAAATAAACTTTTAAAAAATTACTATTTTCATTGCCTGTAAGTCACAAAAGTATTACAAATGATATTATACAGCTTATACATACAACCTAAAGGTAGTTTTATGACATGTAACTATTAATGACATAAGATATTGTTGTATACACTTGGGGGTAGATTTAAATAGCGGATGCTACAATCTACCCCCAAGGTTTTTGGCTCGCAAGAAACTTAAGTTAAGAAGCAGCGGTCGTAACTTTGAAATTTGAATATAGGGAAGGACCATTATCTTCACATAGTTGTATAAGCTTAAAGGGATATGAAACCCATTTGATAAATCTACTCCTTGGGGGCATATTTTTCAAGCTCCGTGCCCCTTGTTTCCGGCGAGCCTTTAGGAACTCTGCTCCATAACTTGTCCGCCTGCTCTAAGGCTGCCAACATAAATCAACCCGATCGAATATGATCAGGTTGATTGAAACCCCCTGCTAGCGGCCGATTGGCCGCAAATCTGCAGGGGGCGGCATTGCACCAGCAGTTTACAAGAACTGCTAGTGCAATGATAAATGCAGACAGCGTATGCTTTCGGCATTTATCGATGTGCGGCAGACATGATACGCTACTTCGTATCATGTCCGCTCTCACAATGATAAATATGCCCCATAGTCTTATCTCATTTCCAAACTGTCCCATTTTAAAGATGCAAATATTCCAAATTCCAAGCTATTCCAAAATCCAAACATTTTCCGGTCCCAAGCAGTTTGAATAAAGGGTTTTCTACCTATACATTATTATTTAAATACCCAATACAGCTATTCAGTGTATTACATAGGAAGACATGGAAAGTTTATTGTTAGGGTTAGTATTATAGAGCTAATCCAATGATAAGAGGCATATATGCGTAGCCATCAATCTGCAGCTGGCTCCCAGTAGTGCACTGCTGCTCCTAAACCTGCATTCTATCTAATCCATGAATGTTTCAATTTGACTTTCATTTCCCCTTCAAGTAACATCATTGTTGCTTAAAAGAAAATGTCCTACTAATATTTCATTTTAGTACTGAGCAGCAATCACTTTACACTTTACACTGTATCCTTGTATCAGTTAGCAAAAATGAGAGCTTCTAGTTATTCCAGATGAACATAATCACCTAAGGATTTTGTAATTCTTGGAAGAAAATAAGTGGACATGAGTTTGACAGTTTCTATGATTTATTACATTTAGTTTTACTACATTTCAAACCATTACTTTCCCTACGCTGTAGCAACATGAGCCAAATTAAGATATTTTCTTCCATCCATCAGCCCTGGCTGCCACTAATGTTTGGATCATTAATATGCTCAAGTTGAAGGGAACAGCTATTAAACTGATCTTTTAAAATGTTAAAGTGTCCAGGTCTGGTGTATTTTTTAAACATTTTCCCCCTGCAGATCTTGCTGTTTTATTTTGCAAACTCACAAAACATGTATTACCTAGTAGAAAAACACCTGCATTCAAACTCAAACATGGAGGCAATTATAAGATACTATATATACAATGAAAGCAGAATTATCTCATTTGTACTGGCTGCTGTATTTAAAGGGCCACCAAACAGAAGTTATGAAGCAGCAGTCTAAATTCCGCTGCTCCATAACTTGTCCACCTGCTCTGAGGCCGCGGACAGAAATCAACCCGATCGAATAAGATCAGGTTGATTGACACCCCCTGTTAGCGGCCACATCTGCAGGGGGCGGCATTGCACCAGCAGTTCACAAGAACTGCTGGTGCAATGATAAATGCTGACAGCGTATGCGATGTACACATATCGATGTGCAGCGGAACATGATACACTACATTGTATCATGTCCGCTTGCACTATGAAAAATCTACCCCAAAGCATGCAATTAAAAAAAAAAAAATCATTATACATCCATTATCAAAATGTGCACATTCTTTTTTTATGCACACTTTCTGAGATTTCATCTCATACTGAGCAGGTGCAAAAGTGCACAGTATTTACGTATATGGATTTTGTGATTGGCTGATGGCTGTCACATGATACGGGAGGAAGGGAAATTGGATTTGCTTTTAAATATGAAAGAAAAAAATCTACTGCTCGGTTTAAATTAAAAGTAAGTGCTATTACTTAATTATTTTTTTGTGTATTTGTTAATTATTCAATTCTTTTTTATTTAGTGGTCCTTTGAATCATGAAATAATTTTTGGGGTTTCCTGTCCCTTTAGATAGAGCATTACATTTTAAACAACTTTCAAATTTACTTTTATTATCAATGTTGCTTCATTCTTTTGGTATCCTTTGTTGAAGGAGCAGGAATGCATTATTGGGAGCTAGATGAACACATCAGTAAACCAATGACAAGAGGCATATCTGTGCAGCAACCAATCAGAAGCCATTGGTATCCTTTTCAGCAAAGTATACCAAGAAAACAAAGAAAATTAGATAATACAAGTAAATTGGAAAGTTGTTTAAAATTGTATGCTCTATCTAAATCATGAAAGAACATTTTTGAGTTTCATGTACCTTTAACCCCTTAACGACCGAGGACGTGCAGGGTACGTCCTCAAAAAAAAGGCAGTTAATGCCTGAGAACGTACCCTGCACGTCCTCGGTGTGGAAAGCAGCTGGAAGCGATCCTGCTCGCTTCCAGCTGCTTTCCGGTTATTGCAGTGATGCCTCGATATGGAGGCATCCTGCAATAACCCCCCTTGGCCATCCGATGCAGAGAGAGCCACTCTGTGGCCCTCTCTGCACCGGACATCGATGGCCGGTATCGTTGGTGGGTGGGAGCTTACGTGGGAGGCGGGGTGGCGGCCATCGGTGCGCTATGTGGAGTGGAGGGGGGCGGGATCGGGGGGGCGGGAGCTACGGGGGCGCGCACGGGAGCGCGCGCGTGCACGGGGGTGGTGGGCGGGCGCGTGCACGGGGCGGGAGCGGGTGGGAACCGCTACACTACAGAAAAAAAAAAGTTAAAAAGTAAAAAAAAAAAAAACTTAAATGCAATCTAAGGGTTTTGGAAGGGGTTGGGGGTTGGTCTCGGTGGGGGGGGGAAAGCTACACTACAGAAAAGGGAATTTAAAAAAAAAAAAGGCTCATTTTGTTACAAAACTGGGTACTGGCAGACAGCTGCCAGTACCCAAGATGGCGCCCATTATTGCAGAGGGGAAGGGTTAGAGAGCAGTATGGTGGGGGATCAGTGAGGTTGGGGTCTAAGGGGGGATCCTACACATCAGCATATGTAAATATGCTTTTTTTTTTTAAAAAAGGGCCAAATACCTTTTATTTTAGTACTGGCAGAGTTTCTGCCAGTACTTAAGATGGCGGGGACAATTGTGGGGTGGGGGAGGGAAGAGAGCTGTTTGGGAGGGATCAGGGGGTCTGATGTTTCAGGTGGGAGGCTGAGCTCTACACTAAAGCTAAAATTAACCCTGCAAGCTCCCTACAAGCTACATAATTAACCCCTTCACTGCTAGCCATAATACACGTGTGATGCGCAGCGGCATTTAGAGGCCTTCTAATTACCAAAAAGCAATGCCAAAGCCATATATGTCTGCTATTTCTGAACAAAGGGGATCCCAGAGAAGCATTTACAACCATTTGTGCCATAATTGCAGAAGGTGTTTGTAAATAATTTCAGTGAGAAACCTAAAATTGAGAAAAAATTAACGTTTCTTTTAATTTGATCGCATTTAGCGGTGAAATGGTGGCATGAAATATACCAAAATTGGCCTAGATCAATACTTGGGGTTGTCTACTACACTACACTAAAGCTAAAACTACCCCAAAAAGCTCCCTACATGCTCCCTAATTAACCCCTTCACTGCTGGGCATAATACACGTGTGGTGCGCAGTGGCATTTAGCGGCCTTCTAATTACCAAAAAGCAACACCAAAGTCATATATGTCTGCTATTTCTGAACAAAGGGGATCCCAGAGAAGAATTTACAACCATTTATGCCATAATTGCACAAGCTGTTTGTAAATAATTTAAGTTAGAAACCAAAAGTTTGTGAAAAAATTTGTGAAAAGTGAACAATTTTTTCTATTTGATTGCATTTGGCGGTGAAATGGTGGCATGAAATATACCAAAATGGGCCTAGATCAATACTTTGGGTTGTCTACTAAAAAAAAATATATACATGTCAATGGATATTCAGAGATTCCTGAAAGATATCAGTGCTCTAATGTAACTATCGCTAATTTTGAAAAGAAATGGTTTGGAAATAGCAAAGTGCTACTTGTATTTATGGCCCTATAGTTTACAAAAAAAGCAAAGAACATGTAAACATTGGGTATTTCTAAACTCAGGACAAAATTTAGAAACTATTTAGCATGGGTGTTTTTTGGTGGTTGTAGATGTGTAACAGATTTTGGGGGTCAAAGTTAGAAAAAGTGTGTTTTTTTCCATTTTTTCCTCATATTTTATAATTTTTTTTATAGTAAATTATAAGATATGATGAAAATAATGGTATCTTTAGAAAGTCCATTTAATGGCGAGAAAAACAGTATATAATATGTGTGGGTACAGTAAATGAGTAAGAGGAAAATTACAGCTAAACACAAACACCTCAAAAATGTAAAAATAGCCTTGGTCCCAAACGGACAGAAAATGGAAAAGTGATGTGGTCATTAAGGGGTTAAAGGGACATGAAACCCCAAAATTTTCTTTCGGGAATCAGATAGAGAATACAATTTTAAACAACTTTCTAATTTACTTGTATTATCTAATTTGTTTCATTCTCTTGGTATGCTTTGTTGAAGGAGCAGCAATTCACTACTGGTTTCTAACTGAACACGTGGGTGAGCCAATAACAATCGGTATATACAGGCAGGTACCAATCAGAAAGTAGAACCTAGGTTCTCTGCTGCTCCTGAACTTGCCTAGATCAACCTTTCAGCAAAGGATAACAAGAGAAGGAAGCAAATTAAATAATAGAAGTAAATTGAATGGAAAGCTGTTTAAAATTGTATTCTCTTTCTGAATTATGAAAGAAAAATGTTGGGTTTCATGTCCCTTTAATGGTTAAAGTGCTCCATTTGCCATTACCTTCCATGTGAGACATCTCGCAATTTGCAGGGACAGATGGTTATTTATTTATTTTTAGAACAATTCTCTCTGTCAGTGAGGTCATATTCCATCTGACAAATTTTAGATAACACGTCCCTCTGTCACAACCACAGGGGAAAATTCTGGTCTTTGGAATTACAATTCACACTCATAAAAATATAGGGTGAAAAAGATAGATACAGATTACCACGTCTCTTTCCATTATATAGTGTTATATATTTTACTATTGTACAAATTCTAATTGCCAATAAAGACATTATAGCATATTCATTTCCCAGATGAACCAAATACATTTCAATAGATATGAAGCTGAAATATTACAATAAAATTTGTTTTCTAAATAATGAAATTCCAAAGTATTGAGAAAGACACAATAGTTTCATTTTATCTTTACCACAAAGAATAGTGTAGGTCTAATGCTTATTACTTGTTCCTTATGTGTAATGTGAGAATATGGAAGCTGACCTTGGAAGGCAATTTCTCGTATGTAAATACAACTTGTCTTATATTGTGCAATATATAGAAACTAGATTGCCATATTCATTATCTTAAAAAAAAAAAAATATTTAGAATGCTTTAAATCAATTCAGTGCACTGGGAACGATTGAGATGATATAGTGGCCTGCGCTACACACGCAGTAGCGATGGTCTGCTGATCTCTTGCTCACTGCTTGGTATTAGGTATTAAGTTCTCAAGGTTAAAGGCTATGTCATTGCAATCCTGTCAACAAAAGCTGATCACCTCTTCCAAGTTGCAGGTAGCCGTGCTTAGCTTACATGCAAAGGTTCTCTCCTTCCACATGTACACACCCCAGTAACTCTTAAACACTTACATACACCCAACAGGTGCCCTTCTACTCTTACACACGTACATGCAAGCAGTTTTTCCACTGTTATTCACATCCACCATGTGCTCTTTTACACAAACCCATACACACAAGATACAGTGACCTGCACACACAAATACACACAGATCTGAACACACACACAGTGACCTACACATACACATACAGTAACAATTAAGGATAAATAGGAGCGCCTAAGGCTTAGGTATAATTCAGGAATCAACACTCTGTGTAGTACAAATACATAAAAACAATTTATTACAATTTCTCATACAATAAAAACAACAGAAATATAGTGGATTTAAACCATAAGTTTGAAAGGTCCTAATGATTGGATCTTGGGATTTAGAAAGGAGATTGTGTGAACACCCAATCTAAAAGGTGCCACTGGGACCTCTATTCTAAAGAGGAAGAAGTGGGGGAAGTGTTTTCTAACAAATTATTGCGATAATGGAACAGATGGGGGATCACCCCACCAATAGTGATGTCCCGAACTGTTCGCCCGCGAACGGTTCACAGCGAACATAGCTTGTTCGCGTTTGTGGGCGAACACATGGCGATGTTCGATCCGTCCCTATGTGTCATCATTGTGGAAACTTTGACCCTTTATGTCACAGCCGCCTAACACATTAGAGCCAATCAACATCAGACACTCCCTCACAGACCCTCCCAGCTACTCGGAATCCGCCATTTTAGACTCATAACGACCTTGCTTTCTTAATGAGAGGACGTGTTGTGTTTTTGCTCCTGACATTAATAGGAAAAACATAGCTAGGCTAGTGTATTTACAGTCCAGAAGGACTCCACTCATCTCTGCTGCAAGCACAGCACCCCAAAAAGCCCTTTTTAGGGCTACATTTCGTGCCGTTTTTTTTTTTTTCGTTTTTTTTTTATTAACATTTGCCTGGCTTTCAGCTGTGTGTTTAAGGCTCACAGCATATGCTGTGACTACTGCCACCACTGATATCTCCCTAACAACATTAGTTTAAATTTAACTAACCAAAAAATTTAATTATTTTTCTAGTGTCATTTTTTTTCATTTTCTATCAGGCCAGTGTCACACAGCATATACTCTGGTTCATTGCTCTGTACCAGCCAGCAGCCACCAGTGTTAATATCCGTTTATAACATTATTTTAAATTTAAAAAAAAAAAATATTTTGCTAGTGTAATCTAATTACATTTACTATCAGGCCTGTGTCTGTCAGGCTCACTCAGCATTAATATACCTCATTTTTTTCAGTCTTTTGGTTAATTGGTCTGTGCCAGGCAGCCACCCAGCACTCATATCTATTCTTCTTCACCTTAATTTTAATATATAAAAAAAAAAGTTTAAATTTGTTTGCTAGTGTAATCTAATATAATTTTCTA
The DNA here is from genome assembly GCF_027579735.1 of Bombina bombina. NCBI lineage: Eukaryota > Metazoa > Chordata > Amphibia > Anura > Bombinatoridae > Bombina > Bombina bombina. Next base: position 830,304,409 of record NC_069500.1, read on the forward strand.
TCCGGCCTGTGTGTTTTGCTGACGTACAGAGCCTACTGTGTTTACTTGCTGCCCTCCCTAGTCTATGAGCCACGACTCATATGTGTTTAACCTTTTTTTAATTCCCCCCCCCAAAAAAATAATTTCAATAATTTTTCTAGTGTAATCTAATAGTATTTTCTATCAGGCGTGTGTGTATCCGACTTACAGAGCCTACTGTTTTTAATAGCTGCCCTTCCAAGGCTATCAGCCACGACTCATATGTATGTGCTTAACCTTTTTCTAAAAATTTCCAAAAAAAAGTCTTTAAATCATTATGCTAGTGTAATCTAATTGTATTTTCTATCAGGCCTGTGTCTAACTGTCTATCTGACTTACACAGCATACTGTTTTTATAATTGCTGCCCTACGTAGCAGCCAGCCAGTGCGACCACTCATAGAGTCATATGTGCATTGCACTTCTTAACATAATTTTAATATTAAAATCTAAAATTTTACAATATTTATTTATTTTATTGCAAACAATTTAGGAATGTTAGGTGATTTAGGCCCTTTATGGGTTAAAAGCAGACTCTGCATCAACTATGTAATTTTCCATGTGAGTTTTGCCAGGGATCCCCCTCCAGCATGCGACAGTCCAGGTGTTAGTACCATTGAAACAACTTTTCCATCACTATTGTGGCCAGAAAGAGTCCTTGTAGGTTTTAAAGTTCGCCTGCCTATTGAATTCAATGGTGGTTCGCACGTTCGCGAACAATACCGGAAGTTCGAGTCCGCCGTTCGCGAACCGAAAATTTTAGGTTTGCGACATCACTACCCACCAATAGGTCACGAGGTGCTTAAAAACAAATGATTGTGTGTTCACAACTCAAATGTGCATGTAATGTGTGAAAAATATAAATGGTGTGAGTGAAAAAATAAAAAAACAGGGGATCAAAACCGGTTTGTCCAATAAAAAGATAGTCAACAGTGACGTTGGAAAAAACAATGTGGGATAATCAAACAATGTGTAATAATACCACAAAAATAGCAATTATGTGAACAATGGATGATTAGTCCAATCAGATCAACAAATACAATCCACAATTCCAAATCATACACGTGATAGTGATCAAGTGAAATGCATAGTGACAGATATTCTATATAAGACAGATATATAGGTGGAAAAGACAAGCATCTAATATTAAAATGAGCAACAATACTATAATCCATACATCTTTGACCTTTTAAATCAGGTAGTGGAGCTTTTGAGCCAGATTACAAGTTGAGGGCAAAATATCGCTTCCGCAAAAGCAATATTTGTGCTCAGCTTAGTAAAACCAGGGCGTGCAAATGTGCGCTGGCATTACAAGTGAAGTGCAATGCAAACACGGCGCTCGCGTTTGCATTGCGCTAACAAGAGCACGCTTCCATAGGCTCCAATGAGAGCTTCGTTCTCATGCCATGAGACACAGCATGAGAACTAGCACAGCGAAGGGGGTAAGTCGTACAGCGATGGGCAGCAAATATATATTTATTGTATATATATATTGTATATAAAAGCATATACATTTATATTTAATGGGAGCACACAGTCCTCATAGACCGCAATGTAAACACACTTTTTAGTGGAGGTTTTTTCTAACACCCCACACCCGCCAACTTTCAGCCCTCATAACTGCTTCTTGCAGTAATTTTAGTAAAAAATAAAAATGCTACAATTTTTAATAAACTACACACCACTGTATTTTGAGGCCCATTGGGGGACATTTATTAAATTAACCAATTATCCAATTATATGTGTTAATATGTGTATATATATTTATGTCTTAATATGTGTATATATATTTATGTGTTAATATGTTTATATATATTTATGTGTTAATATGTGTATATATATTTATGTGTTAATATGTGTATATATATTTATGTGTTAATATGTGTATATATATTTATGTGTTAATATGTGTATATATATTTATGTGTTAATATGTGTATATATATTTATGTGTTAATATGTGTATATATATTTATGTGTTAATATGTGTATATACACATATTAACACATAAATATATATATGTATATATTAATTTACATATATATTTACTAGGAGATCAGCCGGTCCAGAGGGCAGTCTATTTAAAAAAAAATCTACAACCCCCAAAGCTTAAATTACAAAAAATAAAAAATGTAAAATTACGGAAATAAATAAAAAATAAACAAAGCTATCCAAAATTAAATTTTTTAACCTACACTAATACTCCTAAAAAAAAAATCACCCCCAAAATAAAAACACCCCTAATCTAATACTAAACTGCCAATAGCCCTTAAAAAAGCTTTTGTAGGGCATTTCCCTAAGTTAAACAGCTCTTTTACCTAAACAAATTACCAATTACCCCCTAACAGTAAAAAAAACCCCACCCACCAAACCCCCCAAAATAAAAAAAACTAACACTTAAATACCCTACACTACCCATTGCCCCTTAAGGGCATTCAGCTAATTTTTTTAGTCTTAAAAAAAAATCAATAATAAAAAAAAAAACTAACACTAAGCCCCAAATAGGTACTCACTTACGCCTAGATTTAGAGTTTTGCGGCCAAAGGGGTGCGTTAGCTACACGTGCTTTTTTCTGGCTGCACCTTTTAAATACCGCTGGTATTTAGAGTTCAACTCTCGATACCAGGGTGCTTACGGACGCGGCCAGCTTCAAAAACGTGCTCGTGCACGATTCCCCCATAGAAAACAAAGGGGCTGTTTGAGCTGAAAAAAAACCTAACACCTGCAAAAAAGTCGCGTTCAGCTCCTAACGCAGCCCCATTGTTTTCTATGGGGAAACACTTCCTACGTCTGCACCTAACACTCTAACATGTACCCCGAGTCTAAACACCCCTAACCTTACACTTATTAACCTCTAATCTGCCGCCCCCTCTATCGCTGACCCCTGCATATTATTTGAAACCCCTAATCTGCCGCTCCATACACCCCCGCCACCTACGTTATCCCTATGTACCCCTAATCTGCTGCCCTAACATCGCCGACCCCTATATTATATTTATTAACCCCTAATCTGCCGCCCCCAACGTCGCCTCCACCTAACTACACTTATTAACCCCTAATCTGCCAACCGGACCTGAGCGCTACTATAATAAATGTATTAACCCCTAATCCGCCTCACTCCCGCCTCAATAACCCTATAATAAATAGTATTAACCCCTAATCTGCCCTCCCTAACATTGCCGACACCTAACTTCAAGTATTAACCCCTAATCTGCTGACAGGAGCTCACCGCTACTCTAATACATTTATTAACCCCTAAAGCTAAGTCTAACTTTAACCCTAACACCCCCCTAAATTAAATATAATTTAAATCTAACGAAATAAATTAACTCTTATTAAATAAATTATTCCTATTTAAAGCTAAATACTTACCTGTAAAATAAACCCTAATATAGCTACAATATAAATTATAATTATATTGTAGCTATTTTAGGATTAATATTTATTTTACAGGCAACTTTGTATTTATTTTAACCAGGTACAATAGCTATTAAATAGTTAAGAACTATTTAATAGTTACCTAGTTAAAATAATTACAAAATTACCTGTAAAATAAATCCTAACCTAAGTTACGATTAAACCTAACACTACACTATCAATAAATAAATTAAATAAAATACCTACAATTACCTACAATTAAACCTAACACTACACTATCAATAAATTAATTAAATACAATACCTACAATTATCTACAATTAAACCTAACGCTACACTATCAATAAATAAATTAAATAAACTACCTACAATTACCTACAATTAAACCTAACACTACACTATCAATAAATTAATTAAATACAATACCTTCAAATAAATACAATGAAATAAACTAACTAAAGTACAAAAAATAAAAAAATATTTACAAACATTAGAAAAATATTACAACAATTTTAAACTAATTACACCTACTCTAAGCCCCCTAATAAAATAACAAAGACCCCCAAAATAAAAAAAAGCCCTACCCTATTCTAAATTACAAAAGTTCAAAGCTCTTTTACCTTACCAGCCCTTAAAAGGCCCCTTTGCGGGGCATGCCCCAAAGAATTCAGCTCTTTTGCCTGTAAAAAAAAAACATACAATACCCCCCCCCCAACATTACAACCCACCACCCACATACCCCTAATCTAACCCAAACCCCCCCTTAAATAAACCTAACACTAAGCCCCTGAAGAGCTTCCTACCTTGTCTTCACCTCACCGGGTTCACCAATCGGTCCAGAAGAGGGTCTGAAGTCTTGATCCAAGCCCAAGCGGGGGGCTGAAGAGTGACGTCCATCCTTGGGCTGAAGTCTGGATCCAAGCGGCAAATGAAGAAGTCCATCTTCGGGAAGAAATCTTCATCCTATCCGGGCAGAAGAGGACATCCGGACCAGCAAACATCTTCATCCAAGCCGCATCTTCTATGTTGTTCCATCGGATGACGAGCGACTGATCTTGAAGACCTCCGGCGCGGATCCATCCTCTTCGTTCGACGTCCAACTGAAGAATGAAGGTTCCTTTAAGGGACGTCATCCAAGATGGCGTCCCTCGAATTCCGATTGGCTGATAGGATTCTATCAGCCAATCGGAATTAAGGTAGGAAAATTCTGATTGGCTGATGGAATCAGCCAATCAGATTCAAGTTCAATCCGATTGGGTGATCCAATCAGCCAATCAGATTGAGCTCGCATTCTATTGGCTGTTCCGATCAGCCAATAGAATGCGAGCTCAATCTGATTAGTTAGTTTATTTCATTGTATTTATTTGTAGATATTGTATTTAATTAATTTATTGATAGTGTAGTGTTAGGTTTAATTGTAGATAATTGTAGGTATTTTATGTAATTAATTTATTGATAGTGTAGTGTTAGGTTTAATTGTAACTTAGGTTAGGATTTATTTTACAGGTAATTTTGTAATTATTTTAACTATTTTAGCTATTAAATAGTTCTTAACTATTTAATAGCTATTGTACCTGGTTAAAATAATTACAAAGTTGCCTGTAAAATAAATATAAATCCTAAAATAGCTATAATATAATTATAATTTATATTGTAGCTATATTAGGGTTTATTTTACAGGTAAGTATTTAGCTTTAAATAGGAATAATTTATTTAATAAGAGTAAATTTATTTCGTTAGATTTAAATTATATTTAATTTAGGGGGGTGTTAGTGTTAGGGTTAGACTTAGCTTTAGGGGTTAATCCATTTATTACAGTAGCGACGAGATTCAGTCGGCAGATTAGGGGTTAATAATTGAAGTTAGGTGTCGGCGATGTTAGGGAGGGCAGATTAGGGGTTAATACTATTTATTATAGGGTTATTGAGGCGGGAGTGAGGCGGATTAGGGGTTAATAACTTTATTATAGTAGTGGTGCGGTCCGCTCGGCAGATTAGGGGTTAATAAGTGTAGGCAGGTGGAGGCGACGTTGAGGGGGGCAGATTAGGGGTTAATAAATATAATATAGGGGTCGGCGGTGTTAGGGGCAGCAGATTAGGGGTACATAAGGATAACGTAGGTGGCGGTCGGCAGATTAGGGGTTAAAAAAATTTAATCGAGTGGCAGCGATGTGCGGGGACCTCGGTTTAGGGGTACATAGGTAGTTTATGGGTGTTAGTGTACTTTAGAGCACAGTAGTTAAGAGCTTTATAAACCGGCGTTAGCCCAGAAAGCTCTTAACTACTGACTTTTTTCTGCGGCTGGAGTTTTGTCGTTAGATTTCTAACGCTCACTTCAGCCACGACTCTAAATACCGACGTTAGAAAGATCCCATTGAAAAGATACGCAAATGACGTAAGGGGATCTGCGGTATGGAAAAGTTGCGGCTGCAAAGTGAGCGTTAGACCCTTTCCTGACTGACTCTAAATACCAGCGGTAGCCCAAAACCAGCGTTAGGAGCCTCTAACGCTGGTTTTCACGGCTACCGCCCAACTCTAAATCTAGGCCTTAGTATTTTTTAGAGGTAAAAGAGATGTTTAACTTAGGGCAATGCCCTAAAAAAGACCCTTTTAGGGTTTAGATTAGGGGGTGTTTTTATTTTGGGAGGGCTTTTTTATTTTCCTAGGGATTAGGTATAAAAAAATAATTTTTGATAATTTTGTTTATTTTTTTTCTGTAATGTTAGACTTTTTATTTTTTGTAATTTGATGTTAGTTTTTATTATTTTAATTGTAATTTAGTAGTAATTGGGGTTAATTTAGTGGGTGTTAGGTAAGGGGCTTAGTAATTAAATTAGTTATTTGCGTTGTGGGGGGTTTGGCGGTTTAGAGGTTAATAGGTTAATTAGGTTGATTGGATGTGGGTGTTTGGTGGATTAGGGGTTAATGGGTTAATAAGGTTTATTGCGATGTGGGGGGTTAGCGGTTTAAGAGTTAATAGGTTAAATAGGTTTATTGCGATGCAGGTGTTTTGCGGTTTAGGGGTTAATAGGTTAATTAGGTTTATTTCGATGTGGGTGATTGACGATTAAGAGGTTAATATTTTAATTATGTTATATGCAGATTTGGGGTTAATTACTTTATTGTTTTGCGATGTGGGTGTTGACGGTTTAGGTGTTTGTTAATACTTTGTGCGGGAGGTTATTTTTTTTTTGTTATACTTCGTGCGGGCGGTTACGTGTTTTTATTTTTATTTCTTGCGGGCGGTTACATGTTTTTTAGTTATTTTGTGCGGGCGGTTGCATGTTTTTTGTTTTTTTTAAGGCTTCGGGTTTGCCTACGCTGCATCCAGATGGATTCCGAAAATGGCAGGGTGGTGAAAGAATCCATCTGTGGTGGATTCTTTCACCACCCTGCCATTTTTTAAATACACCAGGATGCAGCTTTGCTGCATCCATGTGGATTCTTTTGGCTGCGCATGCAGCCAACATTCTTTTGGCTGCCTCGCACAGCCAACATTCCTTTGAGGATGCGTGCGCAACTGGCGACACTGACGGACGCGTTACAAACACAATTATAGTATAGATATTTGCTGCCCATCGCTGCGCTACTTACCCACTTCAATGTGCAAGGTTCTGATGCCACTCTGACAGCATCAGAACGAGGCTCCCATAGGAGCCTATGGTAACGTGCTCTCATGAGCGAAATGCTTCCAAGCAATGCAAACACAAGATCGCGTTCGCATTGCGATTTACTTGTAATACCAGCGCACATTATCATGTGCTAGTATTACATAGTGGAGCGCTAATATCGCTTGCACTACACTTGTAATCTAGCCCTAAATCTCTTATGGTAATACTATAATATACCAAGAATAAATAATGCTGAGAAGAAATACATAATATTAATGTTCTAGTTAATCCTTGCAAAGGTTCTAAAGGGTTACAGAAAATATTTTAAAGATAAAAATCAATTAAATAAAGTAAAAAATTTATTTATTTTTTATTAATTAATTGTGCGTTTTTTCAGTTAGTTAGTATTTACCTATTACTGAATTAAATTACAAAAAGTATTTGTTATATTTAAAACATAATTTATTTCTTAGTAACTGACACTATTTAGTAAGACAGCGATTGATTCCTGGCCTTACAAACTGTAGTTGCCAAAGCTCCATATTAAATGTAGTGCTGCTTGTAGATCAACAGTTTTTTGTTTTTTTTTACATTAGTCCTGCTTTTAATATTTAAATTTCCATTTATCACATAACACCACTTGTCCTGGAGACATGTAAAGCGGAAACTGCCTTGCACATGCATGAATTTTGACATCTTTGATCTTTGGCGTTGGTACAATATTGCTTGGCTGTGCATAACACCCCCCCTAACCCCTTTGAAACACCAATGAATAGCACATCAGTTACTTTATGATTGAATATACTTTTTCAGGTTAATATAGAAGTATAAAAGTGAACAGGTGAAGGCAAAGATTATTAAAAAATTATTTACAAGAAAGTAAATTAACAAATTATTATTATGATTTATTTATAAAACAGTAATATGTTCAACAGCACTGTAATCAGGTAAATAGATGATGTTCAACAACAATGCTGTAGGACACTTTGCAACAACTGCTATAATATTACCTGGTATCTTGGTTACGGTTAGCGCTATCTGCTACAGTGTTGCTTATGGCATTGTCCGTCCAACATCAATATTTTTACAGTCATTATGGTGGATGATATCCCAATAAAAACATCACCCATCAAAACCAAATATATAATTTCCTAATTAATATGAAAAAATCCATTAGAATGACATCTTTCCCCAGAATTTTGTATATTCTACAGGCTTTGTTGATCCATATATATCAGCCAGCTTCAAAACTCTATCAATTCTTCCATTTCCAGAAACAGTAAATCTGGAGTTTGCAGAGATACTCTTTACAGAACAACTAAAGAAGGGGGTCTAGGACTCCCGAATTATTACAACATAGTTACTCTTCAACAGGTCCTTGATTGGCACAGCTCTGGAGACTTCAAAGCTTGGGTTTCTATACATTTGCACATCTTAAAAGACTCCAGAGTAGGCACATTATTTTGGGTCCACGAAAGATCTTAGACCCCCACAATGCTTACATTTGTATATTCACAGACACCTGTTTAGTACATGGGATCTGATTACCACTTTGCGTAAGAATATCTCAACTAAGTGATCCTTTTTTATTACCAACTTTTTAAATGCTGAATTGGTAGGTGGGTTAGATAGTGCATATAAGTGAATACAGGAATGGGATTATACGGTTTATCTAACTAAATTTATAGACAATGGAAAACGGAACACTTAAAGGGACATTGTGCACTAGATTTTTCTTTGCATAAATGTTTGGTAGATGATCCATTTATAAAGTCCATCTGGTAGTGGTTTTGTAAAAATATATAGTTTTGCCTATTTTTTTAATAATATTGTGCTGATTTTCAGACTCCTAACCAAGCCCCACAGTCAGTCAGTTGCATAATTGCATTTACAGCCTCCTGCTGGCTCCTGTTTATGTTATCTGTCTTTTCATATGCAGGGAAGGAGGGAGTGTCTGCTCTTCTTATTTCCTCAGCCCCTTTAACTGTGTTCCAGCCAAACCTCATCAACAGAGCTAAACTGTCAGCTTCTAAGTAAGTTTTTAAAAGGATGTGTAGAATGAGTAGATGTGTAGAATGTTATCTGTATTCTGCTCACACTAATGCTTCTTGTAACATTGATTATTTTATCATTCACTAAGGATCATTATATGATCTGACCTATCCCTTACGAGATTTATTGGCCTTTTATCCATTTGATATACTAATAGGTTATATTCTTGAGTAACTAAATAACTTGTACATTACATTTACTTTCACATTTTAATGCATTATGAATCACAGTGTTTTACTCATTCTTCTTTTACACTAATGTCTTCAGTAACGTATCCATTCATTATTTCTTCACATGCTATAGGCCTAATGGTTGTTCACCTACCTATACACCGCTTCCCTTAACATTTTTCTATCACCTATTATGTCATGATTCATCTATTTCCTCACAATGTTTTATATGTTATTTACCTATTTGATAAACTGTAACATCACATGAATAAGTGGTTAAATGCTATACATTACTCAATCATCCTGTCACTTGATACGTAATATGTATTACGGCTATTTTCACTATTATTGTATACTTCATATCACTATAATGGCGATGATGTACTTTTGTTATCACTAATGATATTTATGGGGTTTATTGTTTCCTTTTGATATTCTTCTGATGTCGTTTTTGTTGTTGTTTCTTGTATTTGCTATGTATTTTGTTTCTTTATTTCACACCCATTGGCAAGCATCAAATCATTCAATAGGACCCACTCCCACTTACCAATAGACATTGAGCGTTGCTACGGGTGTGCGATTTGCTGACAATTTGATTGGCTACTTGGGGGTTTTAAATAGAGCAAGGTATTTAATGTGTCATACAGCCGGCTGTGCAACATTTTAAATATATTTTAATAAATTATTTTATTGAACCTTGCTCTTCCTTGCAATTTTTGGACATACGCTGGGGACCCTGCATAACTCAGACCTATCGTAGGTGCTACTATGTTATTGGCAGTGTTCCCTTTCTTAGGACCGGAAGCCGTGATGTCACTGGAGACGAGCCCCTCCACGGTCTTGCTGCTCTGCTGGAGTGTTTGAGTCAGCCGAGCGGCTCTGAAGCCTCGGTCTGCACATTATTGCACTGGATGTGCACCTTCGTTTGTGAGTACCCCTTTTTGTCGTTGCCACACGCCACTGCACTGTGTTTGAGACACTGCACAATAAGGCACCTCTTCTTTATTGTCTTATAGGACATAGTTTCATCTGATCCACCTTTTTCGAGAGAGCAGCCTGACGATTACATTTCGTCTTGTTGCTACAGGACATTTTGGGGGACATTTTGACTTTTATATCCATTTATGTTAGATTGCTCACATGAGTATCGGATAAATTATAGGCATTGCTATTTTTGTTGCTTTATCAATGTGTATTTCGCCTCTTTGGGGGCTATTACTGGTGCACCTCACACACAATATTCTGCTATATATTGTGGTTTCCTATCTTGCTTTGTTCTTATGTATTTTAGCTGCCACTATGCTATCTATCAATGAAAGGGTTAATAAGAGACTTCAGTTGATCTTCTCTGCTGCTCCCACGAACCCTGCACTCAGTGATAATGACAATATGGAGGATTTAACTACACACTTATCCTTTTCACAATTAGAGGAGCTAATTAACACTGGGTGCAGGCATTGGTGGGATGCTGAAATGTTAAAAAAGTACCTTGAGAAAAAACAAATCCCTAAAAGGATTGAGGATTTTCAAAAATTGCTAATTTAAAGATAATGCTAACTTGCAAATGGGAGGACACTTTGAGAGAATGTTCCTTCCAGTTAATGAGAATTCTAATATTACATAGAGAAGCATTAGTTGCTTAAATCACCATTGAAATAGAATAATTACAAAAACACCTTGATAAATTAAAATTCTCTACTGAATATGAAGAACTCAATAAACTGACTCTACAGAAAACTGATGCTTATCAGAAAGAACTACTGGCTAATAAAAATCATAAATTAATACTTGATGAGGGTGACTATAGCAGAGGTGAAATTCACACCTATAATCATGGTAAACATAGAAATAGAAACAAAAACCATAACAGATACAACAATGCCCCAAATAGGACTCCTAATGATAGCTCACACAATAAGATTGACAACGAGAATCATAACACAAGTGGTAATCGTACCACTAATGAGAGATTGTATGCACACCAAAACAATAATAATTCTATTGGTAATATTCAGTCTAGCGAATCAAGGGACAATGAATGGACTGTGGTAGATAGGACGAATAGCCACAGAACAAGTGGTAATAATAGGCAACACTATGATAATTATAATGATAAACATAATCAGGGAGATAGATCAGCACAACCCTATAACACATAATTTGGCTCCAACACTAATAAAATGGGTTCCACACAATATGGGTCTACACAATATAACCCTAATCAATCAAGACCAGTTTGGCACAGAGATTTACATTACTATGACAATGACAACAGGTATGAGCCAATAAGAAGAGGAAATGCTGATTATCCCATTAATGATAATTTGTTAATATCTAATCGATATGAAGTGTTCAATAAACCTGACACTCCCCTTACAGCCAATATGAGACCTCCTCCAACTTACAATCACAATCATAATGGTAATAGAAATCCATCTGATAATGCTGTTTTTTTTAGAGCACAGACCAAAACAACAATCTTGGTCCGAGCGGAAAATAGCGAGCTATCTAGAACCACTAACCACACATATCCAATCCCCAGAAAGGAAAAGACCATACGCAGACGGGGGTGCAGAGGGCATGGGACCGCCTCCAAAAAGGCAAGATTGCAAAGACTAAATATGGGAATTTACAAACTCTCATCACATTGCTTAACAGACAATGAAATTAGAGTGTTGGGAAAAGGCTTATCATTCAGCCCTTCCAATTCCCATAACATGTGTATCCTTTTTGTTGATATAAATAGATTTACACAGAAATTAACCATGCAAAAATATTTCGCAGAAAGAAAATTAAAAGATTTTTAATTTACAACCGATTTTGACAGATACGATGGACACTAGAATCCATTACAATAGTCCTGTATATGAACTGGACACCATTTTAGAACATCTGAGTGGGAGATTTGTACAGACTAATTTCTAAAACAAATTGAATTTGAATCCACAAGTATCTAACAATACATAGTTGTAAATATTCAAAGAGTTCTTGATAGAGGAACTAGAATATATCCCTAAAAACATTAAAAATAGAAATCTATTCCCTAATGAAGTAAAGGCTTTGGAAAGTGTTCTTTATGTGAAACAGTGACTCCTACATTACAATACAAGGTTTAAAAAAAAATTCCAAAGACTTTGTGTGATTTCTTTCCATGCCAGCGAGGTTTAAAGAAAACTTTGAAAAAGTTAAAGAGAAATATAAGAAATATAACTTTGCCAGGTTTGAAACAGCGAGACATGACCTGGTGGGAGATTTAATAAGCAGCGAATGCTGCTATCATTGTGCGAAGTTTCCGGCTCGCCGGGAACAGAAGTTAAGAAGCAGTGTCCATCGTATCTGTCAAAATCGGTTGTAAGTTCGAATCTTTTAATTTTCTTTCTGCGAAATATTTCTGCATGGTTAATTTCTGTGTAAATCTATTTACATCAACAAAAAGGATACACATATTATGGGAATTGGAAGGGCTGAATGATAAGTCTTTTCCCAATACTCTGCAAATCTGTATCTCATCTCATGTCACTCTCCCTTTTGCTTTTACTTACTTGTGGTGACATCTCCCCTAATCCTAGTCCCCAACAACTGCCTAGCCGTGCACATCCACGTGTACCGTCCCACAGACTCAAAAAACAAAACTCTGACAACCTTGCTCACATTCCTCTTGTATCAAAAGCCACTACCCCTTTCACTTGTGCACTCTGGAACTCTCGCTCTGTTTGCAACAAACTCACTTCTATACATGACCTCTTTATCTCCCACTCCCTCAACCTTCTGGCCCTAACAGAAACCTGGCTCTCTCCCCTTGACACAGCATCCACTGCTGCTCTGTCACATGGGGGTCTCCACTTCAGCCACACTCCTAGGTCTGGTAATAGACAAGGAGGTGGTGTAGGTATTTTACTTTCCTCTCATTGCACCTTTCAACAAATACAACCCATCTCTTCCCTCACATTTTCCTTATTTGAAACCCACATGATTAGCTTATTCTCTCCTATTTCTATACGTTTTGCAGTCATATACCGACCCCCTGGCTCCTCAACTCAATTTCTAGATCACTTGGCTGCCTGGCTACCTTTTTCCTTTCCTCAGACACCCCTTCCCTCATTCTTCAACATCCCTCTTGACAATCTCATTACCTCCTCTGCAAAACAACTTCTGCAACTCACTTCCTCTTTCGGTTTGTCACAATGGACTGATTCTCCCACCAACAAAGATGGTCACTCCCTTGACCTGATCTTTAGCTATCGATGCACTCTCTCAAACTTCACAAACTTACCCTTTCCTCTTTCTGACCACCAGCTCCTTACTTGCAACATATCATCCCTCCTCACAACTTTCCCTCCTTCTGCTCCTCACACCAAACTTCACAGAAGCATTATGTCATTAGATCAACATAAAAAGAAGATAAGGGTAACTCCTCTTGGATAAAAATCCAAGTTTATTTAATTGAACAGGATCAGACAAAAAAATACAACATTTCGGGGTCAACACCCCTTAGTCATCTCCCTCACATGACTAAGGGGTGTTGACCCCGAAATGTTGTATTTTTTGTCTGGTCCTGTTCAATTAAATAAACTTGGATTTTTATCAAAGAGGAGTTACCCTTATCTTCTTTTCATGGAATACTTTTGCTCAGTGTGGCAGTCACTCTAAGGAGTACCCTCTCTTTTGGGTTACAGCCTGTGCTGGACTATATTATTGCCAATACTGTCATTAGATCAACAACAGCCTTCTAATTCCCTCAAACCTCTCCTCCTTTTCCTGCCCTGACCAATCTATCTGCCACTATAACTCCACCCTTACATTCGTCCTTGACAATCTCGCCCCTCTTACCATAGTTCGGAAATCAAACACTCATCCTCAGCCCTGGCACACTTCTCTGACACGATACCTACGCAGATGTTCCCGTACTACTGAGCGGCACTGGAGAAAATCTAGGAATTCAGCTGATTTTCAACATTACAAATTTATCTTGAACTCCTACTATTCTGCCCTTAATTTCCATAAGCAACATTACTTCTCTACTCTTTAATCTTTCTTCAAACCCAAAACGTTTGTTCTCCACTTTCAATACCCTTATCCGCCCTCCCCGACCTCCTAATACAACTTCTCTGTCAGCTCAAGACTTTGCCAGCCACTTCAATAACAAAATCAACTCCATCAGAAATGAAATCAGCTCTCAACATAATTCCTTTCTCTCACCCCCTCAATTGCTCTCAATCAACCACAACCCACATAACCTTAAACTTAGCTCATTCTCTCCTGTCACTGAGGAAGAAGTTTCGGCACTTATACTGAGCTCTCACCTCACTACCTGTCCCCTTGACCCTATCCCCTCACAGCTACTCCCCTCCCTCTCTGATACCCTCACCCCTATACTCACACACACTTTTAACCTCTCCCTCAGCACCGGTATATTTCCCGCATTGCTGAAACATGCACTGGTCACACCTATTCTCAAAAAAACCTTCCCTTGATCCTACCTCCCCATCCAACTACCACCCTATTTCCCTCCTCCCTCTTGCATCAAAGCTTCTCGAAAAACTAGTTTATGCACACCTATCCCATTTCCTTACAATAAACTCCCTCCTTGACCCACTGCAATCTGGATTTCGTACCCATCACTCCACAGAGACTGCAATTGTTAAGGTTACCAATGACCTACTTAAAGCAAAATCAAAAGGCCACTTCTCTCTGCTTATCCTCCTTGATCTGTCCACAGCCTTTGACACTGTTGACCACCCTCTTTTGCTCCAAGCCCTCCAATCCTTCGACATCTGTGACACAGCCCTCTCGTGGCTCTCTTCCTACCTGTCAAACTATACCTTTAGTGTAGCCTTCTCTGGGGCCTCCTCTGCCCCATCACCACTTTTGGTCGGAGTACCGCAAGGCTCTGTCCTTGGTACCCTTCGCTTCTCAATCTACACGTCATCACTAGGTTTCCTAATAAAGTCCCACGGTTTACAATATCATTTGTATGCCGACGACACCCAAATCTACTTCTCTGCACCAGACCTATCTCCTTCCTTGCTAACTTGTTTCCCTAACTGTCTTTCTCACATCTCTAACTGGATGTCCTCTCACTACCTCAAGCTAAATCTCTCCAAAACTGAGCTCCTTATTTTCCAAAAGAAGTATTTTTCCAGCCACCAGTTAAACTTTAAAAAGACCTTTATTCATTTCTTACAGGGTCCATCATATCAACAACGTTTCAAACCTATGCCAGGTTCTTAATCACTCCTTATTTTCCCCCTTCCTCAAAACTCTCCACCCCCAATCTCTCTATAACTGCCGACAACTCAATCTTTACCACTACCCTGCACGCCCGATGTCTCGGGGTCACATTTGACTCAGATCTTTCTTTCACTCCTCACATTCAGTCCTTGGCTAAAGCCTGCCGCTTCCACCTTAAAAACATCTCTAAAATTAGACACATCCTTACACAAGACACAACTAAGATTTTAATCCACTTTCTCATTCTTTCCTGCCTTGATTACTGCAACTCTGTCCTCTCTGGTCTCCCCACCTGCCGCCTAGCTCCTTTACAATCCATAATGAATGCATCTGCCAGACTCATCTTTCTTACACGTCGCTCTTCCTCTGCTGCACCTCTCTGCCAATCCCTTCACTGGCTTTCTCTTGCCTCTAGGATCAAACACAAAATTCTCATTCTGACATACAAAGCCCTCAACTACACTGCTCCCCCCTATATCTCAGACCTTGTCTTCAGATACTCTCCCTCCCGCCCCCTTCGCTCTGCTCATGACCTCCTACTCTCCTCCTCTCTTGTCACCTCATCACACTCCCATTTACAGGACTTCTCCAGACTGGCTCCCATCTTTTGGAACTCTCTGCCTCGCTCCACAAGACTCTCTTCTAGTTTTACAAGCTTCAAGTGCTCCCTAAAGACTCTACTGTTCAGGGATGCATACAACCTACACTAACCTTTCCTAATACCAGTTCCTCTCCTCCATTGCCATACCCTGAACCCCCTTAGCATGTAAGCCTAAGAGTCCAGCTGTTTGTAGATCACCTTCTTAAGAGCTGACTACAACAGTGCAACTCTTGGCAGGGCCCTCTATCCATTTGATCCCTATAATTGTTTTGTTGTAATCCCCCTTTGTTTATAGCGCTGCAGAATCTGTTGGTGCTCTACAAATAACCGATAATAATAATAATAATAATAATAAAAGCAGCAGTCATAAGACCGCTGCTCCCTAACTTCTCTGCTACCTTTTAGGTGGCGAACTGCAATCATCCCAATCCGATACGATCGGGATGATTGAAACCCCCTGCTAGCGGTCTTGAAACCCCCTGCTAGCGGTCGATTGGCCGCAAATGTGCAGGGGTGGCATTGCACAAGCATTTCACAAGAAATGCTTGTGCAATTTTAAATGCCAACAGCATATGCTGTCGGCATTTAGCGCCCAGCATTTATTAAATTGACCCCCATGAGTTTAAATGCTTCACAAGTGCTTATGGCCAGTTCCTCAATTTCTGTGAGATCATTGAGACACCTTTCAATTTATCTAGCAAGAATACTTTTTCATAAGAAGAAAGGCATGCAAATATTTTACAATTAAATTAATCTAAAAAGTGTTGTGATTGTAATTACAATTTTCCCCGTTGCTAGACGTTTGCTTTAAATGTGCGAGATATGTTGATCTGTATTGAGAACCTTATGAAACTGCGGGTTAGATTCCAATCTTTTCGATCCCATTAATTAGTGTTTTTTTCGGCTCCCAATCTGTATTTTTTAAGTTCTGAGTTATCACAATCCTAGCAATAGCACCATTTCTGTATTGGGTAAAGTTCTGATCAAATCCAAGCAGATAGCAGGAAAATCATACAATGCTTACACAGCAATGTCTTCAGCAACCATAGGTTTTGTACTTTAATTCCGCTACAAAATGGAATAAAATATACATTTAAAAATGGTGTTTAGCAATTGAGCTCTTAAAACCCTTCTTTTTTTTAGTACTCACATTTTCATGATTCTAAGTTACAGTAATTTCATCTTCATAAACAGGATTTCTATCAGCAATTGCATAGATAAGATTGGGATTTAACAGTTTGCCATTTAGAGATGGGCGAATGTGTTTATATTCTAATTTGAATGTTAGAACGAATGTTATTCTAGAAATTCAATTTACATAATAGAATGTTAGAATGAATATTCTTAAAAATTCTATTATCGAATGTTATTTACAGTTTTCGAATGTCACTTTCGAATTCGAATATTACATAAAAAAAAACAGTTGTAGACTAGAAATACTATTTTGAATTCAAATGTCACATTCAAATTCGGATATTACATTTTGAAAATGAATGAATACATAGCTAAACATAGTATTATTCGAACAAATATTTTCAAATTTTATTGAAAACTTCAAAAACGAAAATTCGAAAATAGATAATGTTAGAATGTTATATAAACGTTCAAAATTCATTTAGAACAAACGAATGTATCAAAATTTGTTTTAAATTTTGAATTTTTAGAAACATTTACCCATCCCTATTGCCATTCTGTC
Organism: Bombina bombina; assembly: GCF_027579735.1. NCBI lineage: Eukaryota > Metazoa > Chordata > Amphibia > Anura > Bombinatoridae > Bombina > Bombina bombina. Next base: position 830,322,163 of record NC_069500.1, read on the forward strand.
TTATTGCAGGGGTTTTTACATTAAACCGAAGTTCAAAAAAATTGTGCTTTTAGAAAGGGTGGTTTATGGTATCTAGAACCTTGTGTTGCCATCTTCTCTACATTTTTACAGTGTAAGATTTGTTAAAATCCTGTTTTAGATGATGAGATAAGTAGTAGCTTCTTTATTCTTATGGAAATTGATATCCCACAGTCTTCTTCTTGATTTTAGATAAAATCTTGCCAAACCGGAAAAAGAGGTTTTCTTAATTAGTTAAAAATGAATAAAAAAGTACATTTAACATATCAAAAGTCTGAAAAACATCATTGATCAAATACGCCCAATATACCCATCATGCCCACGTACATTTGGCTTTCAGGTTGTTTAACAGTTCATAATCACCGTTGTATCCAATTGTTAAACACACACACTCCAATAACCATTTTAGCCCATTTGGAATTTGGCTGTTCCGAGTGGGAAAATGGAAATAAAAACTTGTGTGTGTTAACAATCTCAGTTGTGTTTGACTCTGAAAGATTGTGATCACTTTGGTAAAGAAAAAAATAAGTCTGTTACCAACATTGGAAAAAAAACAAAAACAGAAAGCTTGCAAATGACCCCTGTATTTGTAAATGATGGGAATGCCCTCTAATGAAACAATAGAAAATATTGGCTAAGTGATGCTCAAAACTTTTCAGACATAATCCTGCCTTTACAAGGCTATTTGGCAACCTCAAGAGTGTCTATGAATCTATGGCACAGAATAACATTCGGGTAGATAGTGAGATCAGCCTTTGCTAAAAAACTAAAGGATCTGTACATGTTATGTCAGAGTTAGTTTAATCAAAAAGGCATCCAGAGCACTACATGGCAGGAAATCATGCTGCCATCAAGTGCTCTTGCAAATGGATAATATTCTTGCAAAGCTGCTGTCATATAGTGTTCCAGAAATGGGCTCCTAAGCATATGCACCTGCTTTTCAACAAAACATACCAAGAGAATGAAGAAAAATTGATAGTAAAAGAAAATAAGAAAGTTGTTTAAAATTGCATGCTCTATCTGAATCATGATAGAATAATTTTTCTTAAGCCGTCTGGCAGCCGTGTTTGCAACATTGTTTATAGAAATGTTATATATATTTACAAACACTGCTGCAATAGACTGCTATAGACACGTGCATACTCCTAAGCTCCTATTAGTCAACCTAGGTTTAGTCTTTAACAAAGAATAACAAAAGAACAAATCACATTTGATAATAGAAGTAAATTGGAATTGGAATTATGAAAGCTTAATTTGACTTTACTGTCTCTTTAATTACAGAGGTAAACAAAATTGATCCAGTAGTTCCATGCAAAATAGACAAATATTTGTATAGGTAGAACATAACCTCTTTTCCTGCTAGTATATATAGGTTTGGCAAGCGCTCATTTATATATTTCCCTAATTGGCCACAGAAATAGAGAAATAATACACAATATGAAAAACAGCTATATCCTGGGCTGCAAACTTTGCTAACAAAATGTCAGATGTATTTACTTTTAGAGCTTTTTTTGTAGGCTAATCAATTGCATTGAAATGATTAATATCTGATGTATATATATATAATGTCCCTTTAACAATTCTCTTCATAATGCATGTGGTGGTGTTAAAAGCAAATTGAAGAATAATCTGCATATTTCATTGCTGAGTTTTTGGCTAATTGCTGTTCTGAATCCTATCCAAGCACTGAGACCTGAATCCATCAGAAGAAAAACAGAATTTAAGACTAAAATAAGCTAATCCAATCCATCTGGCTCAACATGACAACCTCCTGAACAACAAACTGTAAGGTATTATATTTCACACATGGCAAATGTCCAGCATCTCATTTACAAACAAGTTTTACCTAAACAAATCAAAATCCATAAATATGAATCTGAGATTATTCCTTAAAAAAGAAAGAATTGGATGTTTAGATGATGTTTCGTATTTCTTTAACCCAATAATTGAAAAGCAATGTAATTAGTTTCATGCACAAACAGTGAGATTATTATTAATAGCATTGCGAAGCAGAGTTTATTTTACAAGGCTTTGGTTTAATCTATCATAAAGCACAAGTTTGGATGATTCAGGGATTTTGTAACAAATAAAATATGTGCATGAATTGCAAAATACAGCAAATTATGTTTTACATGAAGAAGCTGACAGCCAGGGATGATTTGAAAAAAAGAGACTTTTTTTTATATGAAAGCAGGACTGCCAGCGCTGAAAATGATGAACTAGTTTCCTAGGCACTTAATAGGCTGCCCTAGGGCCCTGCTTTTTATTGGCATAAAAAGGTCAAAATTGAAATGTGCGTGGGTGCATTTGTATTTTAAATATAAAAATGTTTGCACTATACTAGAGATTTGCATTTCTAACGAAAAACGGATATTTGTTTTGTTTTAACAAAATTATTTTCCGAATGAATGCACCAACAAAGTTTAAAGAAAATGAAAAAAATAATGAAGAAATTCTTCAGTATTTATTTGTTTTCTTTAAATTACCTTTAAGAGGTTAAATACTTACCTTTAGCGTGCTGGAGAGCCGCACAAACCATTCTCCTTTAGCAGAGGCCCTTGAAGCAGCCGTGCTAAGCGTCCTGTTAGTATCGCCAGTGTTCTGTCAACATTAGCTCCCTTGTCGAGATTTGCTACTTCCATGTGTGCATGCGCACAATTACGCAATCGCACTCCACCTATGTATCAAAAGAGTGTGTGGAATGTGATCATGTAATTACATTTATTGTTAAAGTGGAAAAATCACATACAGGTGCATATGCGTTTGGTACGTTGTCGAGATTTGCTAAACACATGTGCAATCGCAATATTAGTATAAAGCCCATAATTGCCTATCGACTTACTTATCTTTTCTATTTTGTTAGTGGATATTCCTTTCATTAGCATCATTAGTTATGTTAAATGCCACAATACATTATCTGGCACAATGAATGAGAATCTCTAGCAACCCGAAAAAGTAATAATTACAAATTAAACATACAGCAAACTAGAGATTGTGTGTAGGCAAACAATTTGTTTCATCTGAAAGATTTGTTTTGGATTTTTTTTCACTGTTTAGTTCAGTATCGTTATCTCCAATGGGAAAATCAAATATGTACAGCTAATTTTAACAAAAATCTTACATTCTTCTTGAAAAAGGCCCTTGTTTGGGCTGAAACGCGTCGACTTTTAGACAAATCGGGCTCAAATATTCCCCTGACTTCATGCAAACATCGATCCTGGTGAGCACTATTTCATTAGGAATATTTATTTAGTAGGTTTTGCACATTTGTATTTCCTCTTTTTAAGGTATACTCACAGTGGAGATTCCCTGAACATTAAGGATCCACAAGGATTTTTTCAACATCCCTATTTTATTTTTATTTTTACATGTGTACACATACTTTTTTCTGCTTCTACACAATTATTATCACTTGGATTACTATTTTTCACAAAATGTTTTCCCTATTGGAGGATTTCCTTTTCTTTTCTTCCATTTAGGATCACCTTATTTTGGACTTAATCAACCGGGACTATTAGGTCACTTTACTGTTCTAACTCCCATATTTGGGACTCACACAGATCGAGAGATAATTTGAAAGATCTGCTTTAGCGATTTTTGTTTTATTTGTAATAATACTGTGTTTTTTATTGTATTATGTTGAATGTTTTATCTCATAATAAATTTACGTATCTATCTAAATTACACCTGATATCATACTTAAGCCAGTTGGTGCTCCTATTCCACGCAACATTGTATTCTTATTTTTTTATCTAGTTAGGTGATCAAGTATAGTGAGCTTGTTTGATTGTTTGGCGCTGTTAACCACATTTCCTTTTTTCTGGAAAAGCAAATATATACAACCAATTTTAACAAAAAATGTGCATTCTAGATGTGACGAATCAAACCTTCTCAGCGTCACAATAGAGGAGTGTGGGCATGAAGGGGTTAATGGCACACAGCTCTGGTTCCCTTAACCTTGCAACTCTGCAAAAGGATCTTAAAAGAGACACCACATTAACCCCAAATCTTGTCCACGCTGCTCTAACAATTTCTCTGCTGCCACCACCAAAAACTTTTAAATTAAAGGGGAGTTTTGGGGAACCCCTAAAAACTCACACTATTTATCAATTAGGTAACGTGCCTTTAACCTTGTCTCAAAAGGAGTGTGAATTTGGATATTAGAGCCCAAAAGACAGAATGAGATTTTCTATGTGTTTAATAACAAAATATCAATACAGGTTACACAGTGCAAAATTATAAAGACATTCAAAATAACATACAAATGCAAAGCTACAGTTCTTTAAAAAGAAAATGGGACATGAAAAGAATTACACACAATCTCTAACTTATTACCAAGTTCCTTTAGATATGTGGAGAACTGCCATTCCAGATGTTTAGTGGTTTGGTCCCAAGGGCAGTTCTGACTAAAATGTCTTTCTGTTGCATACTTCAACCAAATTTTCTTTGTCTTGTCAAAGACAACACCCGGGTTATAATTTACAACGAGTCCAGCCAATGCAAAGAAGTCTTAGCTCCCACTATCAGTCTCCAAGGGGAGGAGCGTTCTGCATTCCTACACACAGTTACACTACTAAGGAGGGGGGTTTCAGCTTACAGCTTTTCTGAAAGCAGTTTTCACACACAGGAAAAAGCAATTCACATTAACCTTTTCCAGGTTGAGAACACAGTACCACCTTTGCAGGGTAGCCAATCCAGGTATCAACTACTCCACGTGATTGTATCATGACACCTCCCCTTTTAAAATGGCGGAAATAGGGGGTCATCCCACGCTGATCCCCTATGTCAACCTAAATCCTAGTCTTTCCTTGTTCATAAGACCAGATCTGCCCTTTCAGCACACTCTCAGCATTCATTTGGCCCCTGTAATAATTAGCATCAGCTGACACAATTTCTCTCGTGGAGGACATTTACTTGCAGGATATCACACATTCGCTCTCCCTCATAAAAGGATCTAAGATAAATTCTTGCTATGCTTAGGTCAGATACTCCACTGTTTACACCTACCCCAGTATGCTCTGTAGGAGTAGCAGGTTCATTAGTCACTGCAGCTACATCTCCCTCCCCCTCTTCTTCACATCTGCCATTCCTGTAGGGGAGGTCCACAGCCACACCCAGGGTCCCATCCTGCTTTACTCTCTGTAACAGGACAGGATGTACTCTGGCCCCTACACCAGCCATGCCATTCACTCCTCCTTGCATATGCAATGCTAGTTCTAGCACAGAAGGGTATACACACTCAGTTTGGCCTTCTGCCCAGCCCTGCTGCTCTCTCACATTCCCACACACTGCATCAGGCATCCCATTGTCACAATTAATGGCAGTATAACCCTTTTCACTGGCACAATACAGTACTGGTACAGGTTCAGGTAAATCATAATTAACACTAGGTTCTCCCTCCCAGCACCCAGGTTCAATAGAAGCAACATTGTTACAAACATCTTCAATACATCCCTCCCTAGGCTCTCCCTCCCAGAACCCAGGTTCAATAGAAGTAATATTGTCACAAACATTTCCAATACATCCCTCTTCATCAGAACAAGACATTACTGGTGTACACAAAGGCAGAGCTGCATTAACCCTCAGCCCCCCTCCCAGCAATTATGTTCAAGGGAATCATTCTTCATTCTTTGGTGGGATACCTCCAGCTCTGGTGCAGCTAGCGATGTGTCCATCCCTAGCTTCCCCTCTGGGTCCCCCACAGTGTCACACAGTACCTCAGTTGGTGCAGGGCCCTCTACTGGCCCTTCCAGGTTGCAGGTGTTGTCTTCTGCGGCGTACTGATAAAGCATCTGGCCCACATCATCCCCCAGCAAAACAACAGGGATATCCGCAGAAATCCCTACCTCCTGCAAACCTTTTCCCACACCCCAATCCAGGGACACACATGCCGCAGGGCACTCCCCGCAAACTTCTTCATTATCCACAGTCTCTCCTGGGATAATATCCTCTGCCACTTCAGGGCACACCAAGCGATATCCAGCCCCAGTGTCCTGAAGTCTCATGGTCACACAGTCTCCCTCTGTGACACTCTGCAGATTACCTGCTGACCCACCCACAAACAAAGCTGCTGCAGGTTTCCCTGCTGTATTCCCACCCCAGACTGCATGTTGAGGTTTCTCCTTGGTGGGGCAGGCAAAACTCAGGTGCCCAAACTTATGGCACCAAATGCATGGCCGGGTATCCCCCTTGCCCAATGCAACTTCTGCCCCCTTGATGGGAGATGTTCCAGGGGAAGATATTTCTGTAGATTCGGTTGTCCATTGCTGGCACATTCCCTCCAGGGAGGTGATACAGCTTGCACAGTGGAACACTTGGCTACTGGGGCTTCGTTGTTAGTGCTGTCTGTAGCCCCTGCTGCAGGTTCCATTCCCAGGAGCACTCTTCTGGCCAACGGGATCACTATCTGGAAAATATATTGCAAAAATTCTGGGTACAGGAGAGGTGCCTCGGTTATGGTAAACTTAAAAACCTCTAGCACATGTCTCCGCTGGGTATCCCTTATAGATATTTCGTGCTCTCTTTTTCTCTCAGCAGCTTCTTTCTCTCTTTTTCTCTCAGCAGCTTCTCTCTTTTTCTCTCAGCAGCCTCTCTCTCTCTCTCTTTTTCTCTCAGCAGCCTATCTCTCTCTCTTTTTCTCTTAGCAGCCTCTCTTCTTCTCTTCTCCTCTTGATACTTGAGGATCAGTTAAATTCTTAGTTTGGGTTCAACATTCCCCAAGTATCTGAGTGCTGTCTGTAGCTCAGACTCCATGACACTTACAGGGTTAACAGCACCAGGTAACATTCTTTGGGCTACAGGAGGGTCAACAGTGTTGGGTACCAGGTCTTGAGTTACAGCTTCCACAGTAACCCTTTCTGTGACTGTTTCAAACTCTGTTTTGAGGCCCTCTGCCTCCTGCAATTTCAGCATCAGCTGTTCTTTCCCTTTGCCAAGAATAGTAATTACTCTTTTCTTGCAAAGAAACTCCAGAGACCATTCAGGCATTCTCCTATATTCTTCCATACTGAGCGTAGCAACAAACAACAAGAGGAAGGGAAAAATAACTGCTTCTTTGCACTGTATATCTCTCTAATTAGGCACTGAGTTCTGTCTTTTGGGAAATTACACAAAAACATGCAATTTCTTTTAGTACTATCTAAATAGCACTAAAAAACTCTAAATATCCCCACTGCTGCCAGCCAGTATGTGACGAACCAAACTTTCTCAGCATCACAATAGAGGGGTGTGGGCATGAAGGGGTTAATGGCACACAGCTCTGGTTCCCTTAACCTTGCAACTCTGCAAAAGGACCCTAAAAGAGACACCACATTAACCCAAATCTTGTCCACACTGCTCTAACAATTTCTCTGCTGCCACCACCAAAAACTTTTAAATTAAAGGGGAGTTTTGGGGAGTCCCTAAAAACTCACACTATTTAACAATTAGGTAACGTGCCTTTAACCTTGTCTCAACAGAAGTGTGAATTTGCATTTGGATATTACAGCCCACAAGACAGAATGAGAATTTCTACGTGTTTAATAACAAAATATCAATACAGGTTACACAGTGAAAAATTATAAAGACATTCAAAATAACATACAAATGCAAAGCTACAGTTCTTTAAAAAGAAAATGGGACATGAAAAGAATTACACACAATCTCTAACTTATTACCAAGTTCCTTTAGATATGTGGAGAGCTGCCATTCCAGATCTTTAGTGGTTTGGTCCCAAGGGCAGTTCTGACTAAAAAGTCTTTCTGTTGCATACTTCAACCAAATTTTCTTTGTCTTGTCAAAGACAACGCCCGGGTTATAATTTACAATGAGTCCAGCCAATGCATAGAAGTCTTAGCTCCCACTATCAGTCTCCAAGGGGAGGAGCGTTCTGCATTCCTACACACAGTTACACTACTAAGGAGGGGGGTTTCAGCTTACAGCTTTTCTGAAAGCAGTTTTCACACACAGGAAAAAGAAATTAACATTAACCTTTTCCAGAACACAGTACCACCTTTGCGGGGTAGCCAATTCAGGTATCAACTACTCCACATGATTGTATCATGACACTAGATTTTTAACAATTCCAACGAGGGGCTTGATATCTCCTATAGAAAGAAATGTAGCTAGCTGGAAAGGGAAACTTTGCTGGGGGGAGAGCAAAGATAGCAGCAAGCACGGGGTGCACTTTAAAAATTAAATCCTGCACAAAAAACAAAACACATTGCGCTGCTTTCTGCGTATAGCATCTTACCATTGCCTTTCGTATACATGTGTTTTTCTATATTAGAGAATTAAGTATTTTGCCACAAACTCTCCAACTTTTAGTTTGTGAGAAAAAAATGGGTGATTTGTAGGGAGAAAATATTTATATAATTACGCTTGGATTTGAGAGACAATTTTATATACGCCCATGGAACGTACACGTTCAGCCCATTTTTACAATAAAACTGCAATAACGCTTTGTATTTTGTATTAATGAGTATGACTTTCTATATGTTTTTTGCACATCCAGTGTACATAAATTACGATTTGCACTGTGCATATTTAATACGATTTATTGATAAATTACAATTTTTGGTGAAGAATTTTGGTACGATTTTTGATGCACCTTAACAATACATTTCTGGCATATTTTTGTGTGAATAGTTCAATTATTCATTTTGTATGATTTTTAAATTACAATTTTTATTGTATACTTTTGTAATTTATGCATCTCCTTCCCATGCAAAAATGCAGTATAAGCCACTTAGTGAGACACCCTGCTTTTAGGGTAAAAACTGGCTTTAGATAATTCCACCAGGGAAGCAGAAGTACAGGCAAGCATTCTTTAACAATCTAGCCAACCCAGATACCTTTAGATAATCTTGCCCACAGTGCAAATATTAAGTTGAAATAAGCCATAAGTAAGAATAAAACTATTGTAAAATACATTTAATCGGGCTCAGACATTATCTGCAAATAAAAAGCAGAGTATAATAGATCTGTATATTGTAACATATGTTTTTATGTGACAGCACTTTATAGGATATCATCAAACATGAATTATAGTGCACACCAGGGGTGTAACTACAGGGTGCTCAGAGGTAACAATTAAAGGGACATGAAACCCAAATTTTTTCTTTCATGATTTAGTAAAAGCATGCCATTTTAAACAACTTTCTAATTTACTTCTCTTATCTAATTTGCTTCATTGTCTTGATATCCCTTGCTGAAAAGCATATCTAGATATGCTCAGTAGCTGCTGATTGGAAGCTGCACATAGATGTCTCATGTGATTGGCTCACCCATGTGCATTGCTATTTCTTCAACAAAGGATAAATAAAGAATGAATCAAAATAGATAATAGAAGTAAATTGGAATGTTATTTAAAATTGTATTATTTACCTGAATCATGAAAGAAAAAAATTGGGTTTAGTGTCCCTTTAAGACTGGGCCCGCACATCCAGGGCACCCATCTGGCCTTGCAGTCAGTAGTGCATCAATACAGGGGTGTCTGGTGGAACCCATGCTCCCCCTACAGACCTCCCAACTGTCTCTATTTATGAGCTTTGTCCCTCTGTCCCTCTAAGAGAGCCACATGTCCCTATTTGCAGAATTTTTCTTGGACCCACCCAGATATACACATAAATCCCCCAGACACACTCACAGTTCTAGGATAATACACTTCCTGCTTTTTATTTGCAGATTATGTCTGGGCAGAAGATAATATGTATTTTACAATAGTTTTCTTATGGCTTATTTCAACTTAATATTTTAGATCCCCATAAAATCAGAAATAAAGCTATTGCAATATTCTTCCTTAAATATTATGCCTGCATTTGCTGTAAAACTGTGAAAAGTTTGCATGTAGTAGTGTGTTCAATGAGGATGGAGTATCTTCATCAGTCTTTAGTATGTTGAAATTTCACCAGACGTTTCAAAAGGTGTATCCATAAAGTAATTATATAAGCTACAAGTTTAATATATCTTTAAAGGGACACAATACTCATATGCTAAATCATGTGAAAGTGATGCAATATAACTGTAGAAAGATGATAAGAAAATATCACCTTAGCATCTCTATGTTAAAAAGATATTTTACCTCAAAATGTCTTCAGCTCACCAGAGTAAGTGCTGTGTAAACAGTTATACTTCAGCTGCTGTCCATCTGCAAGTTGAAAAAAAAAACGATAACCAATCAGCATCAGCAGTGTTGAGGTAATGCTTTGCCTTTGCTGTGATCTCCTGAGATTTCATAGAACTTCCTTAAACTGAATAGGAAAATAACATGACTGTGCCTACACGTGACAGATGCACACTCCCTAGCAAGTCTGGGACAAGCATCCTGAATAGCATCTTAAAGTCTCTTTACAGTGTGTGTTAATACTTAGGGAATTTGAGGTAAAATATATTTTTTTACATAGTGATGTTCATGTCATGTGCTTTAACATTTGGATATCATGTTCCTTTAAGTTTTTAAATTTACAGCCTATATTTCTTTAAAATAGTTTTATAATACATTTAAAAGGACAACAAACCTACGAACTAATGTTATATAATTCTGCACATAGTGCAGAATTATATAACATTAGCTTAGCGCCAAATTTATAAAACAAAAGATTGCAAAGATATATTTAAAAATACATATTTACTGACCGCTGCTCCTGACTGAGCGGGTCTTAATTTGCATAAGCACATGGTGAGCACGCTGTCTAGTCACAGTCAGTCCCATCGCGCCATTAAATTGAATGTACATTCAGTTTAATGGCGTGATCGGGACGGCTGTAACTAGAAAGCGTGCCCGCGATGCGCTTATGCAATTTAAGACCCGCTCAGTAGAGTCAGGAGCAGCAGTCAGTAAAATTGCATTTTTAAATATATAGAGCCTACTTATCAACCAGTCAACTGTGCTGCATTCGCTGGCACCAATACGTTTGCCTGACATCGCCTAACTTTGCTGCCGTGGACCTGAATACGTTCTTCATATTTAACAAAAAAGCTGTCAAAAAGCCACGCACCAAGTACGGGGCGATGAGCAGGGGACTGTTGTTAACTAACAGTCATCAATCTTGCTGATCTTCGGCTTTTTCCCAGCTTTATTTGTATACTGTCACTAAGCACAGCCACTATACTAAACTGTTTAACCCCTATCCCGCCGCTCCCGGACCCCGCCGCCACTCTAATAAAGTTATTAACCACTATTCCTCCACTCCCGGAGCCCACCGCCACCTACATTATGTTAATACCCCCTAATCTGCCAACTCCTATACCGCCGCCACCTACATTATGTTATTAACCCCTAATCTGCTGCCCCCTACACCGCGGCCACTCTAATAAAGTTGTTAACCCCTGTCCTGCCGCTCCCGGAGCCCACCGCAACTAAATAAATGTATACTATTAACCCCTAAACCGCCAGCCCCCCACATCGCCATAAACTAAATTAACCTATTAACCCCTAAACCTAACAACCCGCTAACTTTATATTAAATATTAACTCATCCCTATCTTATAATAAATTTAAACTTACCTTTAGATTTAAATTAAACTATATTAAACTATATTAAACTAATAATAAACCTATTCTAACTATTATGATAAAATTACATTAAACTATATTAAACTAATAATTAACCTATTCTAACTATTATAATAAAATTACATTAAACTATATTAAATTAATAATTAACCTATTCTAACTATTATAATAAAATTACATTAAACTATATTAAATTAATTATTAACCTATTCTAACTATTATAATAAAATTACATTAAACTATATTAAATTAATAATTAACCTATTCTAACTTTTATACTAAAATTACATAAAACTACAAATTAAAATAACTATATTCTATATTTAAACACCTAACCCTACTCAAATAATTTAAATCTAAACTAAAAAATTGCTAAGTTACCAAAAACTAACAACTAAGTTACAAAAAATAACAAACACTAAGTTACAAAAAAAAATAAACACTAAGTTACAAAAAATAAAAAATAAATTATCAAAGCTTTAAACTAATTACACCTAATCTAAGGGCGCTATGAAAATAAAAAAAGCCCCCCCAAAATAAAAAAAACCTTAACCTACAATAAACTACAAATAGCCTTTAAAAGGGCTTTTTGCGGGGCACTGCCCCAAAGAAATCAGCTCTTTTACCTTTTAAAAAAATACAAACAACCCCCCAACAGTAAAACCCACCACCCACACAACCAACCCCCCAAATAAAAAGCTAACTAAAAAAACTTAAGCTCCCCATTGCCCTGAAAAGGATTGAGCTTTCATCCTATTGGCTGATTGGATCAGCCAATAGGATGAAAGCTCAATCCTATTGGCTGATTGCAACAGCCAATAGGATTATTTCTACCTTAATTCCGATTGGCTGATAGAATTCTATCAGCCATTCGGAATCTAAGGGACACCATCTTGGATGACATCATTTAAAGGAACCTTCATTCGTCGTTAGTCCATAGGAAGAAGAAGATGCTCCGCGTCGGATGTCTTGAAGATGGACCCGCTCCGTGCCGGATGGATGAAGATAGAAGATGCCGTCTGGGTGAAGACTTCTGCGGGCTTGGATGAAGACTTCGGCCGGCTTCTTGGAGGACTTCTTGCCGCTTGGATGAAGACTTCTCCCGGCTTCTTGGAGGATGGATGTTGGATCCTCAAAACTGTAAGTCGATCTTCATGGGTTAGTGTTAGTATTTTTTAAGGGTTTATTGGGTGGGTTTTATGTTTAGATTAGGGTTTTGGGCTGCAAAAGTGCTAAATGCCCTTTTAAGGGCAATGCCCATCCAAATGCCCTTTTCAGAGCAATGTGGAGCTTAGGTTTTTTTAGTTAGCTTTTTATTTGGGGGGTTGGTTGTGTGGGTGGTGGGTTTTACTGTTGGGGGGTTGTTTGTATTTTTTTTTACAAGTAAAAGAGCTTATTTCTTTGGGGCAATGCCCCGCAAAAGGCCCTTTTAAGGGCTATTTGTAGTTTATTGTAGGTTAGGTTGTTTTTTTTTTATTTTGGGGGGGGGTTATTTTAATAGGACCCTTAGATTAGGTGTAATTAGTTTAAAGCTTTGATAATTTCTTTTTTCTTTTTTGTAACTTAGTGTTTATTTTTTCGTGTAATTTAGTGTTTGTTAATTTTGGTAACTTAGTTGTAAGTTTTTTGTAACTTAGTAATTTTTTAGTGTAGATTTAAATTATTTAAATAGGGTTAGGTGTTTATATATAGAAAATAGTTATTTTAATTTGTAGTTTAATGTAATTTTAGTTTAAAAGTTAGGGTAGATTAATTATTATTTTAATATAGTATAAGGTAATTTTAGTATAATAGTTTAGGGTAGATTAATTAGTAATTTAATATAGTTTAATGTAATTTTAGTATCATATTTAGGGTAGATTAATTAATAGTTTAATATAGTTTAATTTAATTTTAAAGGTAAGTTTAAATTTATAATAAGATAGGGATGAGTTAATATTTAATATAAAGTTAGCGGGTTGTTAGGTTTAGGGGTTAATAGGTTAATTTAGTTTATGGCGATGTGGGGGGCTGGCGGTTTAGGGGTTAATAACTTTATTTTGTTGTGGTGCGCTCCGGGAGCGGCGGGATAGGGGTTAATAACTTTATGTAGGTGGCGGCAGTGTAGGGGGCAGCAGATTAGGGGTTAATAAGTATAATGTAGGTGGCGGCGGTGTCGGGACGGCAGAATAGGGGTTAATAAGTATAATATAGGTGGCGGCGGTGTAGGGGGCGGCAGATTAGGGGTTAATAACATTAAGTAGGTGGCGGCGGTGTAGGGGGCGGCTGATTAGGGGTGTTTAAACTCGGAGTACATGTAAGGGTGTTAGGTGTAAATGTTACTTATAATCTCCCATAGGAATCAATGGGATATCGAGCAGCAGCGAACATAGCTCTCGCTGCTTTCAGATTGCTATTGATTCCTATGGCATATGCTGACTCCAGGGCGACTGATTGAAAACCAGGTACGCTGGGCCGGAATAGTGTCGAGCATACCTGGTAGATTTTTGATAATTTGCAAAAGTAGTCAGATAGTGCCAAATTTGCATTCGGAACACCTGTAGTGACGTAACCATCGATCTGTGTCGGACTGAGACTGGCGGATCGTATGTTACGTCACAAAATTCTACTTTTGCCGGTCTGTAGCCTTTGATAAATAAGGCGAATCAAGCTCTCCACAATTACGCTGCGGAATTCCAGCGTATTTGCAGTTGACGGCTTGATAAATAGGCCCCATAATCTCTGCAATCTTTTGTTTTATAAACTTGGCGCTAAGCTAATGTTATATAATTCTGCACTAGCTTTTGGTTGGTGCCATCTTATGTGACATTATAAACGTTTGTAGTCTTTCCTTCCTGTGCTTCTGTGTTATCTGAAACTACTTAATTTCATAAAGATCAGGGACACAATTTTGTAAACCTTTTTCTAATGGGTAATTTTTTGCCTCCTTGGAACCTGCAAATTAACAGTCACCTGAAACCTACTATCTCCTAACAAATGTATCTACTTTTTGCCTGATATAATTCTCACAACTCAGTACACATGGTGGGGTAATGCACCCCCACTAGGCAAGGATGGATGATTTGATAAAATAATAATTAATAAATAAATAAAACATTATGGGAAAGCGTCATGCCACAGAATTTTTCAGTAAAACGTACTTTCCCTCTAAACCAGGCACAGGTCTTGTTGGCCAAGGTCAAAATATTACTTTGTTTCATGCACTCCTTTATATACCTCAGTAAATGTTATTGTTAATCTTTCCAACACTAGTGAGGGAGGGTTGTGACTGATTCTAAGCCACTCTAACCCAATTCTCCTGTATCATAGATATTTCATACTTACCCTTCCATCTAAAGACAGCCTCATAGACTCTCTTACAGAAACACACTCATCTCTTTTACCCCCTTATATATAATTTTCTGTTACAGATCATACACCCTCTCCTTTACTCCCTTTTTATAACACTACTTGTTACAGATCATACACCCTCTCCTTTACCCCCTATATGTCATTACTTGTTACAGATCATACACCCTCTCCTTTACCCCCTATATGTCATTACTTGTTACAGATCATACACCCTCTCCTTTACCCCCTATATGTCATTACTTGTTACAGATCATACACCCTCTCCTTTACCCCCTATATGTCATTACTTGTTACAGATCATACACCCTCTCCTTTACCCCCTATATGTCATTACTTGTTACAGATCATACACCCTCTCCTTTACCCCTATATGTCATTACTTGTTACAGATCATACACCCTCTCCTTTACCCCCTATATGTCATTACTTGTTACAGATCATACACCCTCTCCTTTACCCCCTATATGTCATTACTTGTTACAGATCATACACCCTCTCCTTTACCCCCTATATGTCATTACTTGTTACAGATCATACACCCTCTCCTTTACCCCCTATATGTCATTACTTGTTACAGATCATACACCCTCTCCTTTACCCCCTATATGTCATTACTTGTTACAGATCATACACCCTCTCCTTTACCCCCTATATGTCATTACTTGTTACAGATCATACACCCTCTCCTTTACCCCCTATATGTCATTACTTGTTACAGATAATACACCCTCTCCTTTACCCCCTATATGTCATTACTTGTTACAGATCATACACCCTCTCCTTTACCCCCTATATGTCATTACTTGTTACAGATAATACACCCTCTTCTTTACCACCTTTTTATAACACTACCTGTTACAGATCATGCACCTTCTCTTTTAGCCCCTTTTTAACTCTACCTGTTACAGATCACACACCCTCTCCATGAACCCAATATGTTTCATGAATTACTGACCACACTCTTTATCAAGGCATCCGCTCATATATCAACAAAACTTAAAGAACTCTCTCATCCATCATATTCAGTTTGACATTCCATTCTGCATACTAGCTCTGTAATAAGCTGTTTTCTGGACTCAGTTTGGTTTCCCACAGCTTTTAGCAGAACGTGATTATTTTGATACACTTCATGTCTTAGTGGGCATGTACTGCATATGGGAACTATGAAAAGAACCACTATGCTTGCAGATAACCATGGTGTATGTTTATATTCATTAAATATATATGACATTAAATATTAATGACTATAATGGTCATAAACATAGAATTCTAGATTAATAAATAAAATATGAATTCAACAAAAGGGGTTATTAGGAATATTGTATTATTATTATTATTTATGCTAATGCATCTATATTTGTTTAGGCATAAAGCTCCATTCAGGGCCTGATAATTCGACCCCTAAGTGAAGACAACAATATCTTATGTCATTTAGACAATATTTACATAACACAGCTTATACATGTAACCTAAAGGTAGTCTAATATCATTTGTAATACTTGTGTATGCATAGTACCTTCAGAAAGATAATACAGTACTGTAATCAGAAAGGTAATAGTTGTTCTTTTAAATAAATATAGACAATTATTTAGCATTTTAGAACACAAAAAACAAAAACAAACCAAAGACACAGGCAGAGAAGATTGTGACTTACAGGTGGGGTGAAATTGTTATTTATATATATATATATATATATATATATATATATATATATATATATATATATATTTTTTTTTTTTTTATTTTATTTTTTTAATTAAAAAGTTCGTTTTTTGGAACTCCAGATTTGGGGATTTGTACCACTAATTGTATTGTATTGTAATATGCATAGAGTATTTCAGCAATTAAGCATTGCACATAACAAAGGGTTTATGTGCAAAATAAATAGTTTAGGTTATCATCTCTGCTGTGGCTAATTAGAGACAGATATATTTGTACTGTATAAGAAATGAGTTCCTTTACTGATAGAATGTAGCAGGGTCTCTGTTCTGAATAATGCAATATGTTTAACTGGGCACAGTCAGACCCCCCCCCCCCCCCCCCCCCCCAACCACACACAATTTTCAGACATAAATTACAGGAAAATTGGAAAAAGTTAAAGGACCAGTAAATACAGTAGATTTGCATAATCAACAAATGCATGATAGGACAATGCAATAGCACTTAGTCTGAACTTCAAATGAGTAGTTATTTTTTTTCTGACAAATTTCAGTAATGTTTATTTCCACCCCCCCCCTGTATCATGTGACAGCCACCAGCCAATCACAAATGCATATACGTATATTCTGTGAATTCTTGCACATGCTCAGTAGGATCTGGTGACTCAAAAAATGTAAATATAAAAAGACTGTGCGCATTTTGTTAATTGAAGTAAATTGGCAAGCTGTTTAAAATTGCATGCCATGGGGTAGATTTAATAAGCAGCAGATGCTGCTTTCTACCCCCGTAGTTTCTGGTTCGCCGGACAACTTAACTTGTCCACCCCCTTTTAGGTGGGCAGACTTCAATCATCTCGATCTGATCGGGATGATTGACAACCCCTGCTAGCGGCCGGGAATTGGCCGCGAATGTGCAGGGGGCGGCATTGCAAAAGCATTTCACCAGAAATGCTTGTGCAATGTTAAGTGCTGACAGCGTATGCTGTTGGCATTTAGCGATGTTGGGCGGACATGATTCGCTACAGTGAATCATTTCCGCTCGACATATGGTAAATTGACCCCTATATCTGAGTCATAAAAGTTTATTTTTGACTTGAGTGTCCCTTTAATAATGGTTTACTGCACATATGGGGAATTAAGATTTAAGTTTGATGTTCTTTAAATAACAACCTTCATTTATGAAACCAAGCACCCAAAAATGTCTGAAAGCTTTGGCTAATATGGTACGTGTGATTAGAAGATCAGGATACAAACACCATGGGCTAAATTACAAGTGAAGCGCTAATTTATTGTGTGCCCATAAACAGGAGAATTTGCCCATTTACAGGAGCACAATAAATAACCAGCCAGATGTGGGGTGTTAGAAAAAAACAAAATTGCCTTTACATTGAAGTCTATGGGGACTGTGTTATTACTTAAAATATATGTATATGCTTATATATACATACATATGTGTTAATATGTGTATATACACATATAAACACATATATATGTATATGTTCTCATACATATATATTTAAACTTTGCTGCCCATTGCTGCACAACTTCTCTGCCGTGACTATCACCATGAGAACGAGGCTCCCGTGGGATCCTATGGAAGCTCATTCTCATGAGTGCAAAGCTCCCATGCAATGTGAACGGAAGGTCACGCTCGCATTGCGCTCAACTGCTAATTCCAGCGCACATTTGCGTGCGCTGGTATTACAAGTGGAGTGCAAATATCGTGCTTGCGAAAGTGCAACTTTGCGCTCCACTCATAATCTGGCCCCATGTCTTCTCGAGCTCGCGGTAGCAATTAGCTTTCTCAAAATTAACCAAAGATCAGATCTCTGTGCCCCAATTGCCCCCAAAATAAAGTGTGTTGTAGTTTTTAATAAAAAAATGCAGCATTTTTAATTTTTTAATAAAATAACTGCACAAAGCCGTTATGAGGGGTTAAAATGTGCGGGTGTGGAGTGTTAGAAAAAAAAACACTAAAAAATGACTATACATTGCAGTCTATGGCGACTGTTATTCCTATAAATATATATGAAAATGCTTATATACATACTGTATATATGTATGTGTTAATATGTGTATATACACATATAAACACATAAATATGTATGTATATATTCATATATATTTTAAATTTGCTGTCCGTCGCTGTGCATAGGTTCTGTGCCGTGTATAACGGCATCAGAAAGAGGCACCCATTGGAGCCTATGGACGCGCACTCCCGTGAGCACATTGCGGGACTCTTCTAATACCAGCGCACAATTGATTTTGCTGGTATTATGAGTGGAGTGCAAATATCATGCTTGCAAAAGCCCAATTTTGCGCTCCTCTAGTAATTTGGTTCTAAATAAGTTTACTATGAAATCTTGTGAGATTATGGTGAAATCCGGTAAGAACACAGTTAAGTGTGAATTCAGCACTGACTAGGTTGATTGGCTGCTTTTTTTCAGCATGCTGAAAACAGCTGAATGATAGACCTAAAGAAAATTTGAGGTAAAATATCTTCTTTTTTTACATAGAGATGTTTATGTGATATATTCATCTTTTTTTCTTTACAGATATGCTGCACCACTTTCAAGTGATTTTGTATATATCTTATGGTTGATACATAATTAGCTTTAATGAAACAATATCATAACAAAGATATTTACCAATATCTTTAGCCATGACTGGAAATGTAGTCATTTACTAGTAATAATTGCTGAGACCAATAAGAAATTAGCATAAAAGATAGACTTCCCCGTTTCCAACATGAAGTCTCATTTTTTAATCTGTTTCCTGTGAACATAGTTTTCCTGTAGGTCTTTTTATTTAGTCTTATTATTTTGGTTGATTATGATGGGGCTGACAACAAATTATAAAATGTGAAATGTATAATTATTAGATGAGTTGACATTTTCAATTAACTTATTTGTATGATATAAATAATACTATTATTATTTTTTATTATTATAATTATTATAATTATTACTTATTCGTAGATTCTGATGTGCTATTAAAATATTCTGTCTCTCCATACTGTATGTATATATACAAGGGGCCCTCGGTTTACGCCGGTTCAATTGGCGCCATTTCAGAATAACAACCTTTTTTTTAGTCATGTGACTGCTATTGAAAAGCATTGAGAAAGCAGTGCATTGATTAAAATAGCCAGTAGGTGGAGCTGTCCGATTGTGCTGCAGCAAAGATACACACAAGCAGGCTGAAATTAATCAGTGTAGCTAGTTAGACATGAGCTATCGAGCAGTTTTTATAGGAACAAGATCTTCCTGTCTATAAATCAGTCCAGATTGGAATGCATAAAAGGAACTGTTTGCAGTGTGATTATTTCATAAGGTTTATAGTGCAGTTTAGCAAATGTTTTTGTTAATTTAACTTACTTTAATTATATATTCTGTGTTGTGTGATTATTTGATACTGTTTATAATGCTGTTTAGCATTTAAAGTCTTCATTTCAAAGCTTTAAAAATAATGTATTAGGTGTTACTTATGACAATTTTGAGAGGTGTCTGAAATCTAACTCCCTCACTTCCCATTGACTTACATTATAAACTTGGTTGCAATTTACAACGGTTTCGATTTACAACCATTCCTTCTGAAACCTAACCCCGGCGTAAACTGAGGGCTACTATATATATTGGTCTGAGGAAGGGGAGTGTGTCCCCAAAACGTCACACTTGATTCATTATTTCACTAAAAGACCAGAGAGTGCTTTCCTCCATTTAAATATATATATATATATATATATATATATATATATATATATATATATATATATATATATATATATATATATATATATATATGTATATCAGTGATGTGCAGTCACTAGAGGCAGGTGAGGCAGTGCTTCACCTCTCATATGGGCAAA
The DNA here is from genome assembly GCF_027579735.1 of Bombina bombina. Taxonomy (NCBI): domain Eukaryota; kingdom Metazoa; phylum Chordata; class Amphibia; order Anura; family Bombinatoridae; genus Bombina; species Bombina bombina. The sequence goes on from NC_069500.1 coordinate 830,342,552, forward strand.
AATATATATTTTTTTAATTGGCTTTAAAAAAACAAATTGTAATTTTTTTTTCCCAGCATTTTTTTTTCTCACAGCTATATGTTGTGCAATGAAGAGGCACAAGCAGGTTTGCCCACCATTACACAACATGCTGCGCCATCTACTGGATGCAAGTGGTTAAGATCATTGCATGGCCCATTAACTGCTTATTTGAGGCAGTCCTATTTGGGCTGAACCAATCCAGCGAGAGGCATTAGTAAGTGGAACTTAGGGTTGGGGCTGGATGTTAAATCATATAAAACAAAACAAAAACGGAAAAAAACAACTTTCATATATTTTGTTGCTGTCCTGTGAACCTGCTAGCTTTGTTAAAGTGAAAAAGAGAGTTCTGTTCTTCCCCTCTAAGTGCAGTGGAATGTGCCACTGTCACTTCCTGAATCCTTACAAAGCAGGAAAAGAGGCACAGAGAGCAGTGTTTCAGCCACATCTTATTAAAGTAAGATTTTACTGAAAGGGATTCTGTTAGTGAAAATTATAATTTAATGAATTTGGTTTAGTGTTTTTTTTACTCTTTTACAGCAGGGTCGTTTTTGTATTTTGTTTACTCAAACTTTACACCCACTAACTTAGCAGCTTGCCTCTGTACTGCACACTAATGTATGGTCTCATTTAGTTATAGTCTCACTTAGTCTCTGTAGCTCTGCTGTTTTATTACTTAAAAATGCAGTGGTCCCTCTCCCCCCCCCCCTTGTGTGTGTGTGTCCCTCTATCTATCCATCTCTCTCCTTATTGTTGTTCTCCCCCATGGTCCTCTTTCTCTCTCTGTCTCTCTTCCTCCCCTCTGACTCTCATCCCTTATGTAATGAAAGAATCTATAAGCATAATTTGCAGCATTAAAGTAAAAAGTATATTTTAAACATAATTTTAATGGGCATGGTTTCTAGATCTCATAATCAGAGCAAGTATTGTGTTATCTGGCAAGAGTTTCTGTTACAATCCTTTTAGACTAAAATCAGATGTTTACTAAGTTGACCAGTTTTCCAAGACACCATTTAAAGGGACATGAAACCCATATGAAACCCATATGCAAATTTAAATAACTTTCCAATTTACATCTAATATCTAATTTTCTTCATTCTTTTGATGTCCTTTGTTGAAAATCATATCTAAATATGCTCAGTAGCTGCTGATTGGTGGCTGCACATAGATACCTCATGTTATTGGCTCACCCATGTGCATTGCTATTTCTTCAACAAAGGATATCTAAAGAATGAAGGCGTATCTGCCACTGCCTCACCAGCCTCTGACGTCACTGCACGTCACTGATATATATATATACCATTTTGTTTTTATTTTTAATAGGAAAATAGTAGGTACCTTTAAAAGGGCTGTTCTCAGTATCCATCTACTACTGAAGTGTATTTCAGTAATCCAGTATTGGCTATAAAAAAGATATTTAAATAATAAGCAGTAGAAGAAATCACACTCCCAGTGGGGGTGGATGAGATAAGTACTAAACTATTAATTTTCAATTGCTTTAGTGTTTTCTTATGTGTATACAGACAAAGATAAGTTGAGGAGGCCTTTGTATGAGAGAGAAAGAGAAGATAAAGATGTCTGTTTTATCTGCAAGCCCATCCCATTTCAATGGGTTGTGGTTTAGTGATTAAAAAAAAGAAGCTATTTCATATATAAACATAAACCTAAAAGGCGCACACACCCCATTCCTTTTTTACTCTGTAGCTGCAGCAAGGTATCGGAAACACATGAAACAGGAAACCAATATTACAGTACATTGTTGTTGTTTTTTCAAGAGAGACATTGTATGCAAATATTAAAAGTATTTAAACATGTTGACCTTTTTATTAAAAACACACAAAGTTAAAGCAAAGCTGCTTAAATTTATATGAAAACTAATAAAATAATACCAGGTGTATACTCCCCCCTAATACTCATTAGCTAAAAGGTGCAATAAGCATTTGTACCTTTTAGCCAGTGATTATTAAAAGAAACGTTGCAACTGAAATCCTCAATTTAATTTTAAGCAGCTTTTACTCCACATTATCAGCCAAAAAAATCAACAAGTTCAAAGACAGCTCTTTCATGTGGATGATAGAAAATTATTTATTTTTTTTCTCCTGAGGAGCAGTGGGCGTGATTTGTATGATTTTAAACAATGAGTGAAGAATGTGATGACCGCAGTATGTTTAGTCTACTACTCATGAAATGGCTGAAGCATATTAGACACTGTTTCCCTCCTATAAGGATATGTTTGTTTTAGCCTCCATTTTACTTATATATAAACCTTTCCTATTGGTTGGATCATCACCTCTTATTTATGCCTCGGGTATGTTAAGAGAGTTTTTAATTCAACTGGCCTTTTATTAAAAAAACATGTCACTGGCATAAAGAGCCATTTCAAGAAATAGCTTCATATTCCAAGAACTATTTAGATGGAGGGAAAAAATAGATTGCTTTAATTTTAGTTTTTTAAATGTTTCTAAAACAAATTCAGATTATTTGTTTTGTTTTAATAATAAAAAAAAACTCTCTTTATGATCACACTAATTTTTTAAATAAAAAAACAAAAATCTCTAAAAAGAGTATAGAAGTTACTAGGGATGTACCAGTGCCTGAAGCGTTTCATAAAGGAAAGCATTGAAGCACAAATTATACAACAGAAAATAACCAGATCCAGTTGTGTATGAAGTACTGTTTGGAAGGTATGTTTTACTTGGTGGTTACATACATTACATTAAAATGCTTCCTGATCTTATGTAAGGGTATTAGCTTTTGTTAACCCATATAAATAGTTTCTGCAACGACTACAGCAACAGTTATATGTAAAGAAGCCTTTTAAAGAACAGATAGTGATCAGTTCTTGAAACAGACCCTATAGCCCTGCAGCTCCTGTTAGCCATAGGCCCACAGCAGACATTAGACCACACCCACTTCCTGCAGCCCCTGTCAGTTATGTACCTATGTTTGATCTCAGATCAGATCCAGCTCTTTAATTGCACTTCTCAGTGTTCTGCTGCCTGATTGTTGGATGTAATTTTATGTTGCATGTGTGTATGTACACATGTCTTCAAAAATATTAAAATAAATCTTCAATCCCATATGGAAGCCAGGTGTCCAGTATTCAACCAGACAGTCTAGTATTTCAACACTCTGTCCAGTAAAATCTATACAAAAATACTGGACACTTAATGTCCAGTTTAATCTCCTTAAAGGGACATGAAAGCCAATTTTTTTTCTTTCATTATTCAGATAGAGAATACAATTTTAAACAACTTTTCAATGTACTTCTATTATTTAATTTGCTTCCTTCTCTTGTTATGCTTTGCTGAAAGGCAGATGTGTAACTAGAAACTACAGGGCCCAGGTGCAAGAATCTAAAAAGCCCCCCCCCCCCCCCGAAAAAAATGTGAATTTGATTCATATTTTTTTATTATATATATATTTAGCACAGAAAAAAAATGTGAATCAGATTACATGTCTGCAAAAGGAGGTACCCTGTGCCCACGGTCTGTGAGATGGTCTGACCCCCTACTACTGTATATAGTGACACTGTTGCCCCCCCCCCCCCCATGCTGTAGTAACAAGGTCTGTAATTTGCTGGTTCCACAAACATACACATACATGCATAAATACACACACAGTCACACACACACACATAAACACCAATGAGTAAAACAGAAACACTAACCCCTGTAGTTAGAGACACTAGTGAGGCATCACGTCACACTCACATGATATTGTGGCAGGCCAATGTTTTTTATTGGAAAACATTTTTTTTTTTTTTTTGAAGCTGGGCCCCCACCCTCAGGGGCACAGTTGCAGTTGCGACCCCTCTGCACCCCCTGTAGTTTCGCCCCTGCTGAAAGGTTTATCTTGGCAAGCTCAGGAGCAGCAGAGAAAACCTAGATTCTAGCTGCTGATTGGTGGCTGCATATATATATCGATTGTGATTGGCTCACCCATGTGTTCAGTTAGAAACCAATATTTCATTTCTGTTCCTTCAACAAATGATACCAAGAGAATTAAATAAATTAGATAATAGAAGTAAATTAGAAAGTTGTTTAAAATTGTATTCTCTATCTGAATCATGAAATAAAAAAATTGGGTTTCATGTCCCTTTAAGTGGCAGCTACATTTTAAAGGCCTCCTAGGCCTCTATGCCTTACAAATATGGGCCCAGATAAAGGTGCACAAGTACTGCTCTGTGTGTACTGGTAGCCAAGGGATGCAAACACCAAATTCTCAGTCTTTTGTCTTACTAGCAGTCTTGTGGGGATCGTAAAATACTGCTCTGTGTGTGCCATTGGCAGACAAAGGGGTTAGCTAACTACTGTTTGTGCTACTGGCAGTCAATGGGGTCAGCTCACAACTGTGTGTGCTACTGGCAGACAAAGAGGTGAATTCACTACTGTTTGTGCTACTGGCAGTCAATGGGTCAGCTCACTACTGAGTGTGCTACTGGCAGACAAAAGAGGTGAATTCACTACTGTTTGTGCTACTGGCAGTCAATGGGGTCAGCTCACTACTGAGTGTGCTACTGGCAGACAAAGAGGTGAATTCACTACTGTTTGTGCTACTGGTAGTCAATGGGGTCAGCTCACTACTGAGTGTGCTACTGGCAGACAAAGAGGTGAATTCACTGCTGTTTGTGCTACTGGCAGTCAAAGGGGTCAGCTCACTACTGGGTGTGCTGCTGGCAGACAAAGGGGTACAAACATTAATTTGTGTGTTACTGGTAGCAAAACACTGCTCAGGGTGTAAAAATATATGGCGGGTTCAAGGGTAGAGCTTTGAAGAGGGTCTATTATGTCACCCCGCCTGTTCCCAGTCATCTATAAGTTGTCCAGTATTTGTGAAGAGGACAGCTGGCAACCTTACCAATGGCCAAAAGATTAATTTTCACTGACGTCTGACTACACATAACATCTAAAGATGATAGATTCACTCTAAACAACAATGGTAAAAACAAAACAATCTTACCACATGTTATAAATGTATATTATGGGGCTATAATGTTATTGTCAGGTTTGGATGACAATAGCTAAGTTTGAGAGGTTTAATCTTCTCGAATATGATATGGACCAATGGCACCACATCATATGCCCCTTTAAAGGGACATGATACCCAAATGTTGGAGCACTTGAAAGAGATGCAGCATAGCTGTAAAAAGCTGACTAGAAAATATAATCTCAACTTCTCTATGTTAAAAAGGAAGATATTTTACCTCAAAATGTCCTAAGTATTCACACCCCACTGTAAAGAGACTTTAAGCAGCCAATCAAGATACTAGTCCTAGGACTTGCAAGAGAGTGTGGATCTGGCATGTGCAGGCACAGTCATGTTATTTTCCTATTCAGTTTAAGGAAGTTTACTATGAAATTTCATGAGATGACAGTGAAATCTCATGAGATGACTGCAAAGCAAAGTATGACCTCAGTATGACTGCTGATGGTGATTTACTTTTTTTTAACTTGCAGCTGGACAGCAGCTGAATTATAACTGTTTAAAAGCATTTACTCTGGTGAGCTAAAGAAATTGTGAGGTAAAATATCTTCCCTTCTTACATAGAGATGTTCAGGTGATATTTTCATGTCAGTTTTTTTACAGTTATGCTGCATCACTTTCAAGTGATTTATCATATGAGTATTATGTCCCTTTGAAGGTGATATCTTTGATAATAAAAAGGAGACTATGCATTTGCATATTCATTACGTCATGAGTGCTTTCATGTATTCTGTTCAATACTTACACTGGAACAGGTTATAAAGCTTTAAACTTTTAGCCAGACTACAGCCCCATAATTCAGTTACCATATCTATATCTTTATATTATTCCGCAGTTATGGCTGAATGTAGTTCTTTTCTCTGCATTATACTTTATACCTTTGATAAAATGTATCATTTTTCTTCACGGTTATGTTTCATTTCTATTTGTCAAGTATCAAGTTTATTACTGTGCTCCTCTCTCACACTTTTTTTTTTTTACACCATACACTATCAGGGTTGCTACTGCCAGATGTCCTCAATAAAAATGCTGGGCGCCCTGCCAGTAACACAAGTTACATTAAAGGGACAGTAAAGTCATAATTAGACATTCAAGATTTAGACAGAACATACCACTTTAAACAACTTTTCTAATTTACTTCTATTATTTAATTTGCTTCTTTCTCTTGTTATCCTTTGCTAAAAAGTTTATATAGGTAAGCTCAAGAGCAGCAAAGAGCCTAGGTTCTAGCTGCTGATTGGTGGCTGCATATATATACAGATTGTCATTGGCTCACCCATGTGTTCAGTTAGAAACCAGTAGTACATTGCTGCACCTTCAACAAATGATACTAAGAGAATGACGCAAATTTGATAAAAGAAGTAAACTGGAAATGTGTTTAAAATTGTATGTTCTACCTAAATCATAAAGAGATATTTTGGGTTTCATGACCCTTGATGCTGTCATATACATGCAATGATTGTATCCATTTTGATGCCAGCTACAAAAAAATATTTCTGTCTTCAAGTAGCGCAAACACAGCAGTTATTTGAACCCCTTTGATGCCACACACAGAACAAAATTTTTACATTCCCATGGCTGATAGTTAAAAAAAAAAAAAACACCTTGCACAAATTTTATCTCAGTGGTCTGTGTAACAGAGCAGTGTTTAACACCCTCCTTGGCTGCAAGTAAAACAAACAGCAAAGTACATGAGGCACCACTGTAAAACCGGATAAAGCTCACTATTACAGTTTCCTATCCTGATATTGCAGACAATTGTGGTTCAAGGGTTATAATTAATTTCTTTTTTTGTTGCTGCTGATAACTGAACATACTTAAAATAATAACTTCAATAATTAGGAAAGTACATTTGTTATTTTAAGAGTTCTAAAAGTCAAAAACACACATGGTTCCCTGATTACTTAAAATAATAAAGAAACAATTTCAAGCATTCCTTAGAGGTGCATCATTCAATGCTGTACATTAAAGTATTGTGTGAGTGTGTATGTGTATGTGTGTGTGTATGTACTGTATATGTCTCTGTGTATGTGTGTATGTATGTGTATGTACTGTATATGTCTCTGTGTATGTGTATGTGTATGTATGTACTGTATATGTCTCTGTGTATGTGTATGTGTATGTATGTACTGTATATGTCTCTGTGTATGTGTGTGTGTATGTGTGTGTATGTACTGTATATGTCTCTGTGTATGTGTGTGTGTATGTATGTGTATGTACTGTATATGTCTCTGTGTATGTGTGTGTATGTATGTGTATGTACTGTATATGTCTCTGTGTATGTGTGTGTGTATGTGTGTGTATGTACTGTATATGTCTCTGTGTATGTGTGTATGTGTATGTATATATGTGTGTGTATGTATGTGTGTGTGTATATATATATATATATATATATATATATATATATGCGCACATCGTTTATAGCGCTTCCCTTTATTGCATTTAGCAACCCTGTGTTGAGCAAGTCTATCGGTGCCATTTTTCCAACATATATACACATAAATAGACATGTAACTATGCACATTTATACACACATACACACACACATATACAGTATATATATATATATATATATATATATATATATATAACATAATTTATGTAAGAACTTACCTGATAAATTCATTTCTTTCATATTGGCAAGAGTCCATGAGCTAGTGACATATGTAAGTCACTTTCTGAGTGAGCACCAGTTAAATGTCCATACAGTGTGGGAACATACATAAAGTCTTTTGCAGATAATTTGTTATGTGAAACAGTTCACGCAAAATGTTCCCCACTGACTTACCCAGCTGTTCAGACTCTCCCGGCGTCAGTGCCCTCTGTAAAATTTCCAAGCGCCGGAGTCGACCCGTCCACAGGGGGTACCTGGAGTTCCGTAGCAACCTCTTGGCGGTCATACGAGACCTCTGTGCTCCTCCTTCAGTGTACCGTCCCCCTCTGGGTACTCTTCCTCGATCAGCTGGTCGGCGTCTGACGTAACCGGTGAATCACTCGGCTGGCCACACCTCTATGGATCGTACCGGAGGTGAGTACTGGCAAGTGCAAATGCTGATGGTATTAGGGCTATGCTGCAAAATACTTCCGTGCTTGCTCGATCTCCAGACACACAACTTTGTAAATATTGAAGCAGCACCAGTAGATTTTGCAGTTAAAAATGGCTTTATTATTTCAGATATATGATGATATTGAAACAAAGCGATCTTGGTGACAAAAACAGTGCCTTAGGAATACACTCAATGAACATAATGCTGACGCGTTTCAGCCCTTCTATAGTTCATAATCCCCATTATTCTAATATACACCTGTGCATAATAGTGATTGGATAAAACTTGATCCTGGGCGTATTCCTAAGTATGGCACTTAATTACCATGTTAACATGTTAGCAACCATGATACTCCCACACTCTGCATTAGACTTGTAAAAACACACAATAATACATAGTAAACAATGTAACAGAAAGTGGCCATATATATAATGGGAACAAACTGACTTTTTTAGAAAAAGATCATGGACATATGAATAAAACACTAATAATTATAATGCTAACTGTCCAAATAATTCTAAAGGTATCACTAAGCTTTAGTTTCCCTTTCTTTCTAAGGTAATTCTAAACCTTGTCCTTGTGTTCCCTACTTCTAATGATCCTTTTCAGTTACTTCTGTAATATATAAACCATTGTTACTAAATACCAGCACAAGAGGGAGATCCCCTGGACACAGATTATTCCCAATAATTAATTATATCATATTCAGAGTTTAACCCTGTAGGGATTCTTGTTTTCAATCTGTGTATCCAAAAGACCTCCCTCTTTGCTAGCAGGCTATCCCTGTCCCCTCCTCTCTTTTTGCATTTTACTTGTTCTATTATAGTCCATTTTAAGGAAGCAACACTTTTGTCATGAAATTTTTTTTACTTAAGAGATTTATCGGATTATGAGAGCAATAAGATTTACATTTGGAATAGGAAACTAAGAACGAGCTATAGGAGGGATAATGATCAAAAAAGATTCCCCAAGAATAAAAAGTCCGGTAAAAAAGGCAATAAGAACCAGAGTAAATCTAAGAAAGTTTCCTTTAATGAAAGTGAGGCTGAGTCCTCTGGAGATTGTTCTACTTCAGGGGAAGATGAGGCAGCCACAGGAGAAGGGAATACAACACATAATGAGAGGGAAACAACACAGATAGCAACAGAGTCTCAAATAGATCATGAGCATAGAACTGAACCAGTAAGAAGGGAACCAGACAATTTGGAAATAACACAGGTTTTTCCCAGAGTTCCAGGCGAATCAGGAGGGGGGGAAAAGATACAAAAGGAAGGGGGATTCTGAAGAGAGTACCCCCACTACCCCCAAGGAGGGGCAGATCAGGCACGAAATATATATGAATTCTGTGATCAACCTGTCGGCATACCCACTTAATGAGTTGGAAACCAAAGTTCTAAATTATGGCCTCAGCTTTGTTCCTGCAGGCAACTTTGACTTATTTCAAACTATAGTGGACGTCAACAGGTTGATCAGAAACCTCACCATCAAAAAATATTTTGCACAAAATAAGAAGGGTGATAGGGAAGTTCCACAGATTCATTTGGATACAGCCACACGAGATGAGATTACATCCCTAACCTTCCAGGAAGCTTGTGACCTGGAGACACTGGAGAGACTAGACAGTGAAAATGTCTCACAATTTGAGACTACAGGGGATAAAACCATACACATGGGTCCTACTCTCTCTAGTGCCTCCAAGTTTTATCCAATTCATACCAGAGGAAGTATTTTAGAACAGTTCCAAAGAAGAATTGAAGATGACTTAACAAGGTTGGCTTACACTGTAGATAGGAACACACATCAGAATCTCAGTAAACAAGAAACACTAGCCCTGAGAGGACTAAAAGAAAATCATAGTCTTGTCATCAGAGCATCAGATAAGGGAGGGTCGGTAGTTGTCATGGACCGGCTTTCTTTATAAAGGAAGCAATGCGGCAACTATCAGACCCTTCACAATATATTAGTTTGACCAGTGACCCCACTAGTAGATTCAAACGTGAACTTTCTCATCTGACTGATGATGGGAGGGAAGCAGGTTTTTTAGATGAAAAAACAAGTGCTTTCCTCACAGTTGAATCTCCAGTCATGCCAGTTTTCAATTTCTTGCCTAAAGTCCACAAATCCCTCAGTGATGTAAAGGGACGTCCCATTATTAGTGGCATTGGCTCAATTTTGGAGCCAATGTCACAGTGGTTGGATGCTTTGTTACAACCCCTGGTTCAAAGCTTACAGAGCTATTTAAGGGATACGAAGAAACTTTTACTGGAAATGGAGACAATTGAGTGGCAAGAGGTCTATAGCTGGTTATCTATAGATGTTGCCTCGCTATACTCCAGTATACCGCATAACAAGGGTCTAGAGGCCATTGCCTTTTTTCTAAAAAGAGCAACCAACTACAGTCCAGAATTTTGTCAGTACATCCTCAGGGTTACAGAATTTCTGTTAACCCACAATTTTTTTGTCTTTGAGGGGGTCTATTACCTCCAGAGATGTGGGACAGCTATGGGGGCAAAATTTGCGCCCTCATATGCCAACCTATTTATGGGTTGGTTTGAGCTGTCCCACATCTATGGATGTGATGACCTTTTTAAGACTAAAATAAAATACTATCGAAGATACATAGATGATCTTCTGATCATCTGGGAGGGAGGAGAGATGGAAATATCTAATTTCTTAACTGACCTAAATAATAATTCAGCAGGCATAAAATTTACGCATGAATTTGGTCACAGACAAATTAATTTTTTGGACGTAACACTAATGGGGTCACAAGGAAGGGTGCATACAAAAGTGTTCAGGAAACCCATTTCTGGGAACACACTTTTACACGCAAAGAGTAGTCACTCCAAGAGAGTTTTTCACTCTGTAATGAAGGGACAATTTATACGATTGAAGAGAAATTGTTCTTCTCAGGCGGAATTTGTAAGACAGGCAAAAGATTTGGAGGAACGCCTCTGTAAAAGAGGCTATAATAGAAAGGAAGTTGTACGAATTAGAAACACAATATCATTATCAGATAGAAATGAATTCCTATCGAGTGTCAATAAAAGCAACAAAAAAGAAGTGTTCGAAGGAGTCACCTTCGTTACGCAGTATAGCTCGCAGTACCATCAAGTCTGCAACATTATACGCAAACATTATCATATGTTGGCAGCAGACGATGAACTAATAAACATAGTGTCGAAGGGCTGTAGATATGCCTTCAAAAAAGGCCTCACTATAGGCAACATTGTCGCCCCTACACAACTAGCCTCAAGTCAAAGCTTAAACTCCTCATGGCTTAGATTCACTGGAGTATACAAGTGCAGCTATGCACAATGCATAGCGTGTAGTCACTTACAATCAAATGAGGGATTTTCAAGTGCAGCAACAGGGGAAAGCTTTAGGCAGTATTCATGCTTAAACTGTAGAAGTACTTACATTGTTTATCTATTAACGTGTGATACCTGTGGGGTACAATACACAGGTCTCACTACTCGGGAGGCTCGTGACAGGATACGAGAGCACATAACCAACATAAAAGCAGGCAAACTCACAACCCCTTTAGTCCAACATTTTAAAAATTTTCATGACAAAAGTGTTGCTTCCTTAAAATGGACTATAATAGAACAAGTAAAATGCAAAAAGAGAGGAGGGGACAGGGATAGCCTGCTAGCAAAGAGGGATGTCTTTTGGATACACAGATTGAAAACAAGAATCCCTACAGGGTTAAACTCTGAATATGATATAATTAATTATTGGGAATAATCTGTGTCCAGGGGATCTCCCTCTTGTGCTGGTATTTAGTAACAATGGTTTATATATTACAGAAGTAACTGAAAAGGATCATTAGAAGTAGGGAACACAAGGACAAGGTTTAGAATTACCTTAGAAAGAAAGGGAAACTAAAGCTTAGTGATACCTTTAGAATTATTTGGACAGTTAGCATTATAATTATTAGTGTTTTATTCATATGTCCATGATCTTTTTCTAAAAAAGTCAGTTTGTTCCCATTATATATATGGCCACTTTCTGTTACATTGTTTACTATGTATTATTGTGTGTTTTTACAAGTCTAATGCAGAGTGTGGGAGTATCATGGTTGCTAACATGTTAACATGGTAATTAAGTGCCATACTTAGGAATACGCCCAGGATCAAGTTTTATCCAATCACTATTATGCACAGGTGTATATTAGAATAATGCGGATTATGAACTATAGCTACGATTACGGCCAGAAGGGCTGAAACGCGTCAGCATTATGTTCATTGAGTATATTCCTAAGGCACTGTTTTTGTCACCAAGTTCGCTTTGTTTCAATATCATCATATATCTGAAATAATAAAGCCGTTTTTAACTGCAAAATCTACTGGTGCTGCTTCAATATTTACAAAGTCTAGTGACATATGGGATATACAATCCTACCAGGAGGGGCAAAGTTTCCCAAACCTCAAAATGCCTATAAATACACCCCTCACCACACCCACAATTCAGTTTAACGAATAGCCAAGCAGTGGGGTGATAAAGAAAGGAATAGAAAGCATCAACAAAGGAAAATTGGAAATAATTGTGCTTTATACAAAAAATCATACCCACCATAAAAAGGGTGGGCCTCATGGACTCTTGCCAATATGAAAGAAATGAATTTATCAGGTAATTTCTTACATAAATTATGTTTTCTTTCATGTAATTGGCAAGAGTCCATGAGCTAGTGACATATGGGATATCAATACCCAAGATGTGGAGTCTTCCACTCAAGAGTCACTAGAGAGGGAGGGAATAAAAATAAAAACAGCCATATTCCACTGAAAAAATGAATCCACAACCCAAAACAAAAATAAGTTTATTTCATCTTTGAAAGAAAAAAACTTAAATCAAAAGCAGAAAAATCAAACTGAAACAGCTGCCTGAAGAACTTTTCTACCAAAAACTGCTTCCGAAGAAGCAAATACATCAAAACGGTAGAATTTAGTAAATCTATGCAAAGAGGACCAAGTCGCCGCTTTGCAAATCTGATCAACTGAAGCTTCATTCATAAAAGCCCACGAAGTGGAGACTGATCTAGTAGAATGAGCTGTAATTCTCTGAGGCGGGGCCTGACCCGACTCCAAATAAGCTTGAAGAATCAAAAGCTTCAACCAAGAAGCCAAGGAAATAGCAGACGCCTTCTGACATTTCCTAGGACCAGAAAATAAAACAAATAGACTGGAAGTCTTCCTGAAATTTTTAGTAGCTTCCACATAATATTTCAAAGCTCTTACCACATCCAAAGAATGTAAGGATCTCTCCAAAGAATTCTTAGGATTAGGACATAAAGAAGGGACAACAATTTCTCTACTAATGTTGTTAGAATTCACAACCTTAGGCAAAAATTGAAAAGAAGTTCACAAAACTGCCTTATCCTGATGAAAAATCAGAAAAGGAGACTCACAAGAAAGAGCAGATAGCTCAGAAACTCTTCAAGCAGAAGAGATAGCCAAAAGGAACAACATTTTCCAAGAAAGTAGTTTAACGTCCAAAGAATGCATAGGCTCAAATAGAGGAGTCTGTAAAGCCTTCAGAACCAAATTAAGACTCCAAGGAGGAGAAATTGATTTAATGACAGGCTTAATATGAACTAAAGCCTGTACAAAACAGTGAATATCAGGAAGTATAGCAATCTTTCTGTGAAATAAAACAGAAAGAGCGGAGATTTGTACTTTCAAGGAACTTGCAGACAAACCCTTATCCAAACCATCCTGAAGGAACTGTAAAATTCTAGGAATTCTAAAAGAATGCCAGGAGAATTTATGAGAAGAACACCATGAAATGTAAGTCTTCCAAACCCTATAATAAATCTTTCTAGAGACAGATTTACAAGCTTGTAACATAGTACTAATCACTGAGTCAGAGAAACCTCTATGACTTAGAACTAAGCGTTCAATTTCCATACCTTCAAATTTAATGATTTGAGATCCTGATGGAAAAACAGACCTTGAGATAGTAGGTCCGGCCATAACAGAAGTGGCCAAGGCGGGCAACTGGACATCCGAACCAGATCTGCATACCAAAACCTGTGTGGCCATGCTGGAGCCACCAGCAACACAACAGACTGTTCCATGATCATTTTAGAGATCACTCTTGGAAGGAGAACTAGAGGCGGGAAGATGTAAGCAGGATGATAACACCAAGGAAGTGTCAGTGTATCCACTGCTTCCGCCTGAACATCCCTGGACCTGGACAGGTATCTGGGAAGTTTCTTGTTTAGATGAGAGGCCATGAGATCTATCTCTGGAAGACCCCACATCTGAACAATCTGAGAAAACACATCTGGATGGAGAGACCACTCCCCTGGATGTAAAGTCTGGCGGCTGAGATAATCTGCCTCCCAATTGTCTACACCTGGGATATGCACTGCAGAGATTAGACAGGAGCTGGATTCCGCCCAAGCAAGTATCCGAGATACTTCTTTCATAGCTTGGGGACTGTGAGTCCCACCCTGATGATTGACATAAGCCACAGTTGTGATATTGTCTGTCTGAAAACAAATGAACGGTTCTCTCTTTAGCAGAGGCCAAAACTGAAGAGCCCTGAGCATTGCACGGAGTTCTAAAATATTTATTAGTAATCTCGCCTCTTGAGATTTCCAAACCCCTTGTGCTGTCAGAGATCCCCAAACAGCTCCCCAACCTGAAAGACTCGCATCTGTTGAGATCACAGTCCAGGTTGGCCGAACAAAAGAGGCCCCTTGAACCAAACGATGGTGATCTATCCACCATGTCAGAGAGTGTCGTACATTGGGATTCAAGGATATTAATTGTGATATCTTTGTATAATCCCTGCACCATTGATTCAGCATGCAAAGCTGTAGAGGTCTCATGTGAAAACGAGCAAAGGGGATAGCGTCCGATGCTGCAGTCATGAGACCTAAAACTTCCATGCACATAGCCACTGAAGGGAATGACTGAGACTGAAGGTGCCGGCATGCTGCGACCAATTTTAAACGTCTCTTGTCTGTTAGAGACAGAGTCATGGACACTGAATCTATCTGGAAACCTAAAAAGGTGACCCTTGTCTGAGGAATCAAGAAACTTTTTGGTAAATTGATCCTCCAACCATGTTTCTGAAGAAACAATACTAGTTGATTTGTGTGAGATTCTGCAGTATGTAAAGACTGAGCTAGTACCAAGATATCGTCCAAATAAGGAAACACCGCAATACCCTGTTCTCTGATTACAGATAGTAGGGCACCCAGAACCTTTGAAAAGATTCTTGGAGCTGTTGCTAGGCCAAATGGAAGAGCAACAAATTGGTAATGCTTGTCTAGAAAAGAGAATCTCAGAAACTGATAGTGTTCTGGATGAATCGGAATATGAAGTTATGCATCCTGCAAGTCTATTGTGGACATATAAAGTCCTTGCTGAACAAAAGGCAGAATAGTCCTTATAGTCACCATCTTGAAAGTTGGTACTCTTACATAACGATTCAAAATTTTCAGATCCAGAACTGGTCTGAACAAATTTTCTTTCTTTGGTACAATGAATAGGTTTGAATAAACCCCCAACCTTGTTCCTGAGGAGGAACTGGCATGATTACCCCTGAAGACTCCAGGTCTGAAACACACTTCAGAAAAGCCTGAGCTTTTACTGGATTTACAGGGATGCGTGAGAGAAAAAATCTTCTCACAGGAGGTCTTACTTTGAATCCTATTTGATACCCTTGAGAGACAATGCTCTGAATCCAATGATTTTGGCCAGATTTTATCCAAAAATCCTTGAAAAACCTTAATCTGCCCCCTACCAGCTGAGCTGGAATGAGGGCCGCACCTTCATGCGGACTTTGGTTTCCTAAATGGCTTGGATTTATTCCAATTTGAGGAAGGCTTCCAACTGGAAGCAGATTCCTTGAGAGGAGGATTGAGTTTTTGTTCCTTATTCTGACGAAAGGAACGAAAACGGTTAGAAGCCTTAGTTTTACCCTTAGGTTTTTTATCCTGAGGCAAAAAAACTCCTTTTCCTCCAGTGATAGTTGAAATAATAGAATCCAACTGAGAACCAAATAAATTATTACCTTGGAAAGAAAGAGATAGTAATCTAGATTTAGATGTCATATCAGTATTCCAAGATTTAAGCCACAAAGCTCTTCTAGCTAATACAGCTAAAGACATGGATCTAACATCAATTTTGATAATATCAAAAATGGCATCACAAATAAAATTATTAGCATGTTGCAGTAAGCGAGTAATGCTAGATATGTCAGGATCCAATTCTCATTGCGCTAAATTCTCCAACCAAAAAGATGAGGCAGCCGCAACATCAGCCAAAGAAATAGCAGGTCTGAGAAGATGACCTGAATATAAATAGGCCTTCCTTTACATAGGATTCAAGCTTCCTATCTAAAGGATCCTTAAAGGAAGTACTATCTTCCATCAGAAATAGCCTCAGGAATAGGAAAAACCCCTGGGGAAACCACAGGAGGTTTAAAAACAGCATTTAAACGTTTATTAGACTGAACGTCAATAGGACTGGTTACCTCAATATCCAAAGTAATTAACACTTCTTTTAATAAAGAACGCATATACTCTATTTTAAATAAATAAGTAGATTTGTCAGTGTCAATGTCTGAGGAAGGGATCTTCTGAATCAGATAGATCCTCATCAGAAGAGGATAAATTATTATGTTGCTGGTCATTTGAAATTTCATGAGCTAAATGAGAAGTTTTAAAAGACCTTTTACGTTTATTAGAAGGTGGAAATGCAGACAAAGCCTTCAGAATAGAATCAGAAACAAATTCTTTAAAATTTACAGGTATATTATGTACATTAGAAGTTGAAGGAACTGCAACTGGCAATGTACTATTACTGATGGAAACACTATCTGCATGTAAAAGTTTATCATGACAACTATTACAAATGTCATTTGGTGGAATAATTTCTACACTTTTACAACAAATGCACTTAGCTTTGGTAGAACCAATGTCAGTCAGCAATGTTCCAGCAGAAACTTCTGAGGCAGGATCAGATTGGGACATCTTGCTCAATGTAAGAGAAAAAACAACATATAAAGCAAAATTATCTATTTCCTTATATGACAGTTTCTGGAATGGGAAAAAATGCAAAAGCATAGGCCTCTGATAGAGAAAAAAGCAAGAGGCAAACATCAATGGGGTATTGAAATAATGAAAAAAATTTGGCGCAAAGTATGACGCACAACGTAACGTAAACTTTTTTGGTGCCAAAAAATAACCGGAAATGACACACTCGCATCACTAATGACGCCGCCGTCTGAAAGGTCTCGGCATCATGTATGACGCCGAAAATGACGAAGTTGCGTCATAAACGTCTTTTAAAAAAATTTGTGTCAAGAATGACACAATAAAGTTTAGCATTTGACGCACCCGCGGGCCTAATACCCACAATAGCAAGAAGTAGTCAATTGAAAAAAAGACTAAAACCCCAGGTAAGAAATACATTTCTTAAAATGTTTAAATTCCCCAAATATGAAACTGACAGTCTGCTGAAGGAAATACATGAACCTGACTCATGGCAAATATAAGTATAATACATATATTTAGAACTTTATATAAATGCATAAAGTGCCAAACCATAGCTGAGGTGTCTAAAGTAATAAAAAACATACTTACTAAAAGACACCCATCCACATATAGCAGATAGCCAAACCAGTACTAAAACAGTTATTAGTAGAGGAAATGGTAAATTGAGAGTATATCGTCGATCTGAAAAGGGAGGTAGGAGATGAATCTCTACGACCGATAACAGAGAACCTATGAAATAGACCCCCGTTAGGGAAATCATCGTATTCAAATAAGTGATACTCCCTTCACGTCCCTCTGACATTCGCTGTACTCTGAGAGGAATCGGGCTTCAACAATGCTGAGAAGCGCATATCAACGTAGAAATCTTAGCACAAACTTATTTCACCACCTCCATAGGAGGCAAAGTTTGTAAAAACTGAATTGTGGGTGTGATGAGGGGTGTATTTATAGGCATTTTGAGGTTTGGGAAACTTTGCCCTTCCTGGTAGGATTGTATATCCCATATGTCACTAGCTCATGGACTCTTGCCAATTACATGAAAATAAATATATATAATATATATTTATATATACAACAACATTTTAAATTAGGGGGAGATAAAAGGCGAGTTTAAAATCCTCCACTGCGCACAAAATATAGAAAAAATAACTCATTGTGTAGTTCATTAACAAATCTAGACAGGCCCAGAGGCTTGTTTTCCCACAGAAAACCTCTGAATTACATTGTTTCCAATGCCGCAAAGGATTCTGGGTAAGATATGCAAATCAAGTACATAATGACACACCTTTTACTTCAGTCCTGCTTTTCAGCAGTTCCCTTTACGCCAAAGTATCGCAAAAACCACAAAACAGTCTGTCCTAGGATGGTTATGAATCCCTGCACTAACCCTAGCTAAGTTTATAAGCTGTGTGAACAGCGATACTTTGGCGATCCTGCTGAAAAGCAGACTGAAGTAAAAAGGTGTGTCATTATGTACTTGATTTGCGTATCTTACCCAGAATCCTTTGCTGCATTGGAAACAATGTAATTCAGATGTTTTCTGTGGGAAAACAAGCCTCTGGCCTGTCTAGATTTGTTAATGAACTACACAATGAGTTATTTTTTCTATATTTTGTGCGTAGTGGAGGATTTTAAACTCGCCTTTTATCTCCCCCTAATTTAAAATGTTGTTGTATTCTGCCTGGAATCAACTTCACCCAGCAGTGATTCTAACCTTCTCCCAGCTGATGAGTGGCAAAAACCATGAAACAGTCTGTCCTGGGATGGTTATGAATCACTGCACTAACCCTAGCTAAGTTTATAAGCTGTGTGAACAGCGATACTTTGGCGTAAAGGGAACCTGCTGAAAAGCAGACTGAAGTAAAAAGGTGTGTCATTGTGTACTTGATTTGCGTATCTTACCCAGAATCCTTTGCTGCATTGGAAACAATGTAATTCAGAGGTTTTCTGTGGGAAAATAAGCCTCTGGCCTGTCTAGATTTGTTAATGAACTACACAATGATTATTTTTTCTATATTTTGTGCGTAGTGGAGGATTTTAAACTCGCCTTTTATCTCCCACTAATTTAAAATGTTGTTGTATTCTGCCTGGAATCAACTTCACCCAGCAGTGATTCTAACCTTCTCCCAGCTGATGAGTGGCAAAAACGATGAAACAGTCTGTCCTGGGATGGTTATGAATCACTGCACTAACCCTAGCTAAGTTTATAAGCTGTGTGAACAGCGATACTTTGGCGTAAAGAGAACCTGCTGAAAAGCAGACTGAAGTAAAGAGGTGCGTCATTGTGTACTTGATTTGCATATCTTACCCAGAATCCTTTGCTGCATTGGAAACAATGTAATTCAGAGGTTTTCTGTGGGAAAACAAGCCTCTGGGCCTGTCTAGATTTGTTAATTAACTACACAATGAGTTATTTTTTCTATATATATATATATATATATATATATATATATATATATATACACACACCACCAGTAAAAAGATAACAACTCACTGAAGGCTCAGATGGTTAGCATTTTTTTTTTTGCAATAAAGTGCCAGATTACAAGTGGTAGGCCAATTAATGCTCCCACTCGAGCGTTGATTGCGTTAGAAGCATTTTGCGCTCGTCGGGTTATATTATGAGTTGAAAGTAAAATGTTTTTTGCTTGTGCGCTAACCCAATGAGCGCAAAAAGCCAAACTTAGAATATTGAATGCACTTTGACTTATACCTTAAACCAACATACAGATTGGGGAGAGATTTCATATAACAGAATAAAATCCTCTGCTCTTATGTACAAAGTCTTAAACATAAAGATTGTACACCGGTATGGGGGGCAATTACCTCAATTCGATCCACTTAGTAGTGCTTGTACACGTAACCCAAACAAATAATTAGGTGTCTCACCACCAAAGATAGAGTCCGTGTAGCTTACGGTTGTACTCTATACAAGTAGGAATGGGTCCGTGATTGTACAATGTCTCCTGATACAATTTCTCGCAGAACCAGGCTGCGATCGTGGGTCAGGTGGAAAGCGGAGAGACGCTGAACTCCCAGTCGACCAGGCGAGGGGGCGTGTTACACACACGCTGACGTCCTGTGCGTCGTTCAATCCGATCCTACGCTTTGTTGTTGGGGGCGTGTTACCCGAGTGTCATCACCATGTCGGCCAATGAAGGTTCAGGAGGTTTCGTTGGCTCATCAACGATAGTCGAAAGAGTGAGGTAAATCCCGTAGCAAACCGGGAGCTTAAAACAGGTAGAGGACTTCTTTAGGCAGGGTGCCGTATCGCTCAAACAGGCAATAGTAACTTCACCATAAAGAGATTGGAGAGCGAACGGCAGGATGAATGTAAAACAATGTCTTTATTAATCCAAAATTAAAAGCTGATGGTACAAACAGCGGAGAAAGTAGCACACAAGCACCTGGGGTAGGCAAGCCTACGCGTTTCGGCTGTTAGGCCGTAATCACATGAGGTAGCCTATACCAGGTGAAGCTTATTACATACATAATTAATAAACATCACAGGTTAAAGGTTAAAACAACTCCCCTTGGTGAATTAACACTTGGTGTGCCAGAAACCAATAATGGAACCAATGATATGAAGCTTATTATATTGTTATGTAAATACACAATTGAGAAAGAGAATATTGAGTCAAGAATACATTATAATGTAAAAATTATTATGTAAACCATATTACATTACATTATAGAACAGGATAATTCTAGCGACCCTCCACTAATAGGGACTAAAGATGATGGGTCATACAGCACAATACATATGTGTACATATATACATGTCTTCAATAAATGTATGCTGAATGGGTGTAGGATAAGCAATATATACATATGCTAATATCAGGGTTACAAAATATCATAAATGCCATAGAATCAATGGCATATAGCTATAAATAAACGAACAAACATGTGGCACCATACGGACTATATCTTAAACAAAAGTGTCCCTATAGTAGATATATATATATATATATATATATATATATATATAGGGGGGGTCTATAATGATGTCACATGTCTACGGATCAAGCCAAACAGTTTTTAAACACATGTAGGTCATATATGACCCTCACTAAATTTATAGCAATCAGATTAATACCTAGAAGGATCCATATAATGACCAATGAATAACTGGTGATCTACAGAATATCTGATACTGTAAATAGCATGTATATAAATGGTGAATGGAAAAGAAGACAAAAGAGCAAAGTGGTTTTGCTATTTTGTTAAAGAAACAAGTTCGATGCGATAGAGGAACATATGGTTACTACACACTGGAAAAGGGATTATTGTTATGATTATTTATTCCCAGTAATTAATGAGGTCGATTTCGGAGTTTAGTCCGTACGGAATTTTGGTCTCCAATTTGAAGATCCACAGCATCTCCCGCTTCCCCAAGATAGTATCCCTATCACCTCCCCTTTTGGGATAAGGACCATATCAATGGGTTGCCAGGAGAAGCAGGACAATTCCTTATTGTGAACCACTGAAAAGTGGTGTACCAGTGGGGTAGATGCTTTGCCCACTCTGATGGTAGAGAGATTTCTCTCACTCGAGATCTAACATCTCTCGTCGTAAGTCCTGTATATTGTTTGCCACAGGCTGTGCAATATATAACATAGGTAGAAGTGCAGTTGAGACAGAAGTTAATATCATAGATTTTGCCAGTTTTGGTAGATCTAAAGGTATCAGACACTATCAGGTACTCGCAAGCCCCACATCTGGAGCTGCCGCACCTGTATGACCCTTTGTGGTAAGCCATGAACTAGTTTGTAGTAATGGCTTCTTAAGGACCGTGGGTGACAACATGTTACCCAGTGTCCGATTCCTACGATAGGAACATCTCACCCCCTCTTGAACACAATCTATTAATCTGTCATCGGCAACAAGCATCTTGAAGTGATTTTGACTATATTGCATATTTCTTCATATTGGGAACTAAAGTCAGTGACAAAAGTAACACCCTTGTGTGTTCTCTCTTTCTTTTGTTTGTCTTTAATTAAATCTGATCTATGCAATTTAGAGACATCATTGAAGGCTCTCTTGACTGTGCTACGTGGGTAACCCCTTTGTAACAAACGTTTATTAACCTCCTTCATCTGGTACTGACAATCTTTTATGTCTGTACAATTTCGTTTAACCCGAATCAATTGTCCCTTAGCTATCGCATAGGGTACGTGTTTAGGGTGGCAACTCCTTGCATGTACAATGAGTTGCCAGAGATGGGTTTTCTATAGAGACTGGTAGTGATTGTTCCATCAGGGCTGCCTATGAGTGTTATATCAAAAAATTTATCTTGATCTTGTCTGTCTCATGGGTGAACTTTAAACCAATATTATTTTTATGATATTTTAATGAATAATTCCAAGTTTAGTTCACTGCCACTCCAGATTAGAATTACATCGTCGATAAAATGACGAAAAAAACACTATCTCAGGCCTGTAGGGGTTTTCCTCTCCAAAGATGTGGGACAGCTCCCACCAACCCATGAATAGGTTGGCATAAGAGGGGCAAACTTAGCCCCCATAGCTGTCCCACATCTTTGGAGATAGAAAGTGCCCTCAAATTCAAAAAGTTGTGTGTTAAAAGGAATAAGGTCACCCTTAGGACATACCTTTGGAAGTCCTCAGAAAATCAGACCATTCCTTAAGAAAAAATGAAATAGCTTCCATACCCTTGTCATGGGAATGGACGTGTAGAGGGCCATCACGTCAACAGTCACCCAACTGTGGAGAGCATTATTCCAGACAAAATTATCTACCAAGTTCACCAAATGTTTGGTGTCTCGTAGGAAACTCGGTAGAGCCACCACAAATGGTTGTAATATCATGTCGAGCCATTGTGAAAGGTGCTCAAAAAGAGACCCTATTCCACTGACTATGGGGCGACCTTTCACGTTCTGAAGGGACTTATGCACCTTTGGTAGGTGATGGAAGACTGGGGTAACAGGACACTCTATATAAATATAGGTGGCTGAATCAGAGTCTAAAAAATCCTTGTTCCATTCCATCATCTACCAGGTGTTTTAGTTCCCTTCGGAACCTTCTCGTGGGGTTACTCGAGAGCACAGTGTATGACTCGGGGTCTTCCAATTGTCTTAGTGCCTCCTGTATGTAATCATTTTTGTTTAAGACAACCACTGAGCCTCCCTTGTCTGCATTACGCACGACAATATCATGATTGTTAGTCAGTTGTTCAAGGGCTATTTTTTCGGTTTTGCTCAAATTTTGTGGTTTGTCCTAGTAGTCATAGATAGGGCTCTTAGATCCCTTTCTACTCTTCTATAGAAACCTTCAATGAGTGTCCCCCTGCTGTGAATGGGGTAAAACCTAGAGGGATTTTTAATACTTTTAACACGTGAGATTGTCTCTACAAGGGCCTTGTTATTGCCTTCAACCATTAGATGACTAAGAGAAATCAAATCACAAGTTTCAGTGAAGGAGAGATCAGTATTAAAATTATTGTTGACCCAATTCTTCATCACTGGCTGCTCAGATGTCCCGCTGTCAGCACCAGAAAAGTGGCCTTTTAGAGTGATATTACGAATTAACCTATTCACGTCAATGACTGTCTTGAATAGATTAAATTAATTGAGGGGCTGCGGGGGGCGGAGCCTAGCCATGATCAGAGATGGCTGCTAACTAACAAGCTCCGTGGTCCCTTGTGTAATTGCTTATAAACCTACTGAACCGCAGCATTTTGGCTGCTGGGGGCTACGATCTTGCTCCCCAGAGCCTAGAATACTACAGATCCTCTAACGGACACTTATTACAGCTGAACCCACAACCATCTTTGCCCTGCAACTGAGAGCCATACGGATTGAGACCGGGCCTAGAAACAAGGTGCCCACTTGAGCGGAGCACATCCGCACACTCACCAGAGGCAATCGAACGACCGCACGACCCGCCACGCTCCTCCTTGGGCTGACAGGGACATCCTTTGGGTATCTGCGGCGGTGTCGCGCCATTACTTTCAGCAGCGGTAATAAAGCCGCGACCACGTGGCACGCCGCGGACATTGCAGAAGCACGAAACGGAGCCCGAGTGCGGGCGGGGTCCTCCTTTACCCGCAACCAACCCTTGTGATCTGTAAGAGGGAAATCAAGCCCCTCGATGTCGAGGAGATCAGACGACTCTGCACTGGAAATTACCGCGCCTTGAGGGTGAGTCCGGCCGCTGGCCCCAGCAATATTATCTTTGAACACAGGCCTCAGTGGTGCATCAGCCTAGCTCTAGGGGTCTGTTCACCTGACCTGGGAGGGTGACCACTACTGGGTAATATAACTTTAATATTGGACGGTAGGCCTCCCTCTAACTGAACTGATAGACTTATTTTGGGCCCCAACAAAGCCCGGGCGAACACAGAAACGGTTAGGCCCTATAAGCCCCCTAACTGCATCCCCTTCGGCCTAGCGGACGCACAGACGTTCTATAATTATAACTCAGAGTGTAGTCACACTACTGCAGCCCACCTTCCATCCGATACACGTCAAAGCCTACGTCTGCAAATTTTCTATAAATCTAAGTCTCAAACTTGCAATGACCAGTAAAAGGAATCCTAAACCCTCTAAGACTTTGCAGCCTTCTGTTATGGAGAATTATCTTATACCTGCTGACCCTGCTCAGTCTAATACTAAATCAACACCTGACACAACAGGTCCCTCATCAGCTCTCCCTACACAGCAGCACAGTTCCACTTTGAACTCTCACAGATACCTTACAAAGGAGGACATCACTCATTTATCCTCTAAAGAGGACATTAGAAATGCCATGCTAGATTTCAAAAGCATGTTTGGGGAACTTAAAATGGACATAGGAACACTGAATCACTGTGTCACACAAGTAGAAGAGAAACAGGAGTCAATTAACTCAGATGTGCAGCACCAAGCCAGCCTCCTACAAGCACAAGAGGGAACGGTTCATTCTTTAATGGACCGTATAGAAGACTTAGAAAATCGGAGCAGGAGGAGTAATCTACGCCTCCGGGGCATACCGGAGGTGATTGACCCCCCAGCAATACAACCTTACATTCAAGACTTCATCAGATATCTGAAAAATAACGCTGCAGCTCAGGAGGTACAAATTGAGCGGGCACATAGAGCCTTACGCCCTAAGCCACCAAGCAGGGCCCCCCCTAGGGACATAATTATTAAATTCTTATCTTTCCGGGACAAGGAAGAAGTGCTTAAATTAGCAAGGACAAAACATCCAATTACCTACAGAGGCACTGAGGTTCAGGTATTTTCAGATTTGTGTCCTACAACGCTGCAAAAACGGAGAGATATGAGACACAGTACTTCAGCGCTGAAAGAGAAAAACATCACATACAGATGGGGATTCCCCACCTGTTTAATTGCTACAAAAAATAATATCTCTCATACCCTCAGGTGCCCTGAGGATCTCCCTGGCTTTAGTCAGGCCTTGGGTCTGGAACTTGAACTCCCACGTCATGAGGACCCACCCCGCAGGGCCCCTGCTGGCATTGACCAGGAGGTGGCTCAGCAACACCGTGGCTGATGCTGATGCAGTAAATTAAAGCTTTTCAGTTACTTTAGCATGTTGTAACAGCTTTCTCCCCTATTCAGGTTGCATCTGTTGGTATTGAATGACTCTGGACATTTACTGACCTTGTATCCAGGAAGAAACTCGTAACATACCTTCAGAGCTCACAGGTTTTATATTTTGCAAAATGTCTATAATGTTTATAATGACTGTTTGATGTATTTTAATTTTATCTGAATATTGCCTACACCACCTTATTTTGAATGTTGCACTTATCTAGTTGTCACTGTAGTGCTCCCAGCTGTCTACTCGCCTAGATTAATTAATGCACTCATGCTTTCTGCCACTATCTCTAATCCCACTGATAAAGATCAGCACCCACCCACTCAGGGAACAGTTGGCCTCATAGCGTATAATAGAGCAACCTCATATCACTTACTTTGCCTGAGCTTACTTTACATGAGGAGGTGGTGGACATGCAATCCCCCTGGCAAGGGCATAGATTATATTATACAAAGACCTGTTCCTTTTTAGATATCCAGGCTACATTGTTTTCACCGGGCTAAACCTGCACCATATGAACAGTCTCTTAAGTGCCCCCCACTTCTTTGCTTCCTTTATCACGTATAACTAGAATAGGTACGCTCTGCTAAAGGGGTCTTTACAACGCAAATATACCTGGCACCCATATATAATGATTACTAGGGCTGACAGAGGATACAGCTGGGGGTACGAATAGATGGCGATCTATAGGTCTAGCGCTTATAATATCCCAACACTATCGATTTGTATATCACAGGGAGTTAGCTCTAACGAACTTAATTACAGTTGATCCAAAGGTTCAGATAGGTTTCTATTAATCATATCAAATTTTATGTTAACATGCAATACACACAGGGATAACTACCCCTGATTTTTGGTAAGTAGTTTCAGTACTTCTATACGTTCGCACTGTGTTTAATTGTTTTTGTTGCTCTCATACGCAATACAGTTCACAGTACACGATACTTAACCTTTTCCCTACCTATCTTGCTAAGCAAGATCTTTCACCCATACTCCTTTACTGTTTTCCCTGACCTCCCCCCTTTCTCTCCATTTGTTTCAACCCTTCTCTCTCCCACCCCCCTTTTTTTTTTTTTTTTTTCTCTCTCCCTCCCCTTCTCCTCTTCTCTCGCACCCTCCCCTCCCTCCCTCAGAGGACCCCCTCTCTACACCCCCCCCCCGTATATTTACTCATAAAAGATAATGGCGAGCCAGACTGTTAGGCGCAAGCCGTTTCCGCTTGAACTTATAACGATCAATGCAAAAGGGCTTAATAGCCCTTCTAAGCGCGCCATTGCAACAAGAGATTTGCAGAGAATGGGCGGAGACCTTGTCTTTATCCAGGAAACGCATTTTGTGATAAATAACGAACCTAAGTGGTCTAACCGACAATACCCACTGGCCTTTTTTGCTTCAGCAACAAAAAAAAAGAACGGGGTCGGGATCATTTTTAGCGCTGGAGTACCTTTTCAGCTTATAAGTAGCTTTAAAGACCCTGAGGGTAGATTTCTGGTGCTCACGGGCACCATATATAACAGGCCTATCACGTTAGCTAATTTATATTGCCCACATACCTCCCAGCACCTCTTTCTCCAGAAAGTCACCCGTAAAATCTTGGAGATGCAAATTGGAATTCTTTTTCTTGGCGGGGATTTCAATGCCTCCCTCGTCCCTACCCTTGACACCTCCAACGGTCTCTCCAGCACCCTGCATAAAGTTCTAAAGCGTATGTCTGTTTCACTAGCAGAGTTGGGAATCCATGACATAATGCGCACACATCATCCATCTGACAAAAACTTTACTTTTTACTCGTATCCCCACGGTAAATATTCCAGAATAGATTATCTGTTCACGGACTCCATTGGGCTGACTATCGCCAGATCTAGCAATATATCTGCCATTACTTGGTCCGATCACGCGCCAGTACGCTGCTCTATTCAATGGCCTGACACGCCAATCACTCCTTTTGTGTGGAGACTCGACGATACGCTTCTGGACGATCCGGTATTCAACTCAGACATCAAGAGCTCTCTGATTGAATTCTTCCGTTTAAATACGTGTGAGGAGATCAGCAGTCCCATAGTCTGGGAAGCGCATAAATGCACGATAAGAGGGCTTTTGATTGCACGTAAAGCAAGACTTAAAAGACTGAGGAGAGAACGCTATGACAACTTATTGAAAAAAGTTGAAATACGGGAACAAAGCCATAAGCGATCCCCACGCGACGAAATGGTTCTGACACAATTGGCCACGGCCAGGAGAGATCTCCTGCTGTTCTTGCAAGAGGACTATCAGAAACAGGCCTTGCACCTGCGACAGATTTACTACGAGCAGGGCGATAGGCCGGGGAAGCTGCTGGCCAGAGCAGTTGCCAGAAAAAAGATCAAAGCCTATGTCCATCATATTGTCACTGCGGAAGGAGGCGTCCGTTCGGATGCAGACTCTATTGCAGCGGATTTCAGGAGATACTATGAATCTCTCTACAATCTGGAATGCCAAGCAGTGCACGGAGGAGTACCCTCCGCTCGTCCCCGTGCGGAGGGGGAGATCGGTACCTACCTTCAGGCTACTGATCTACCTGTGATATCAGAGGAAGATAGGAAAACCTTGGAGCTCCCAATCTCCTCAGACGAGGTGCAACGGGCTATTAAAGATCTTCCAGCGGGCAAAAGCCCTGGTCCCGACGGGTTTGGCCTGAAATATTATAAAATATATTCAGAAGTCATAGCTCCGGAGCTGACAAGACTGTTCGCCTCATTACCGGAATCGTCCAGACTTCCAAGCTCTATGTTGGAAGCGCACATAGTGGTAATCCCCAAACCTGGGAAACCCCCTGACAGGCCTGAAAATTTCAGGCCCATCTCCCTCCTCAATTCCGATGTAAAAATCCTGGCGAAAATCCTTGCCACTCGCTTGAACAGACTTCTCCCTGATCTGGTTTCTGCTGACCAGGTGGGCTTTGTGCCCGCCCGGGAGGCAAGAGACAATACTCTCAAAGTACAGCAATTAATCACCTATGCTCGTCTACATAATCTACCGCTCACCCTGGTCACAACGGACGCTGAGAAAGCGTTTGACCGGGTCAGCTGGAATTTCATCCAATTGACGCTAAAAAGATTCGGTTTCGGACCCGGTTTTATCAACGTGGTCATGTCCCTATATTCAAATCCGAACGCCCGTGTGAGAGTTAATGGCACCCTCTCGGAAACATTCTTAATCCGGAACGGGACGAGACAGGGGTGTCCCCTGTCACCTCTTCTCTTCGCATTGGCGATTGAAGTTCTCGCAAATAAGATCAGGGCCAACCCGGCGGTGAAGGGTATAAAAGTGGGTAACTCGGAACACAAGCTTTCGATGTACGCCGATGATGTCCTGCTAACTTTAGCGGACTCGTCCTCGTCATTGGATGAAGCATTAAGGAACTTCAGAGAGTACGGAGCCATGTCTAACTTCCTCCTTAATCCACTGAAGTCTGAAATCTTGAATATCACTGAACCCCCGGACAAATTTGTTAGATCTACCGCAGATTGTCCGATAAGAGTAGCAACTCATAGTATCACATACCTGGGCATTGTTGTCACTCCTGACACCTCTGACATCATTGAACTAAACTATAAAAAAATTAGTGATGAGATCATTGGGGACTTATCCAATTGGAAAAAAAAATCGCTTTCCTGGATGGGCAGAATAGGAATCGTTAAGATGAATGTTCTCCCACGAATCCTCTATATAATGCAGACTATCCCCGCAGCTGTGGCCTCCCACCACCTTCAACGGTTACAATCGGGCATTGAGGCATACATCTGGAACGGTGTGAGGCCTAGGATCAGAAGATCCACTCTTTACATCCCTAGAGATATGGGTGGTCTGGGAGTCCCGCTACTAAAAGAATATCAAAAAGCGATATTCCTTCAGAGAATTGTGGAGTGGAGTTGGAACTCCCATGACAAACATTGGATACAGATTGACAATGAAATCTTGCAACGAGGTAACTCTGGAGCCTTGGCCTGGATCTCTGCTATGAACCGCCCACGAGTCCTTGCCTCATATCCATTGATTTATGACACTCTAAAGGTGTGGGATAAGGTGCTAGCTGAGGGGGCCTACGTGTCCACTCGTATTTCACCAAACATCCCCTTGCGAGAAAACCCTGATCTGGGAATGGAACTCCCGAGACGCTCAATGAGGACTGGCTATATGTTAGCCGATACTGCTTTCTCAAATGCCCTGCAGGGTAATAAGCTTAAAACACACGCGGAACTTGTTGAGATAGATCAGGAAACCTTTGCATCCTGGTACAGGATGACACAGATTACTCACTTCTACAACACTTGCAAGGAGCGAGATGCGTTGGCAAGAAATAGAACGCCTTTTGAGGCTCTATGTACGATGCAACAAACGCCGACACGCCTCATTTCTCACCTGTACCAGCTTTTGTCAAGCAAGGGCACCGTAGCCCTTCCGACCTTTGCCCTTCAGTGGCAAAATGACCTGGGAGTGGATATTTCTGATGAGGACTGGCTTAAGATCTTTCGTAAAATCAAGAAGGCCTCTGTTTCCGCGCGAAATCTGGAAATGCACTATAAATTAGTCAGCAGGTGGTACCTAACGCCTCAGAGATTGCAGAAAATTTATCCTAACACTGACGGGAAATGCTGGAGAGGCTGTGGCGAGGAGGGCTCCCTCCTCCACATTTGGTGGACTTGTCCCCGAATACTATCGTTCTGGGGGGAGGTGCTGGGAGAAATGAGCAACATCTTAGGAATCATTATTCCCCCTAAGCCAACATATTTGATCTTTCACGACCTGCCTAAGGTGGCGGGCGTTGATAGGCACATTCTTTTTCTTATAATGCTGGGCGGTGCGAAAGGACTCATCCCCGTACACTGGAAGAGCCCGCAGACTCCGACTCTACAGGAGTGGAGACACAAAGTGGGAGATCTCCTTAGACTTGAAAGGTTTCACTTCCTTAAAACTGGAAGGCTTGCCACTCATGAAATGATGACTCTAGCTTGGGAGGGCAAAAGACTATAATTTCCTCTCATCAAGATCAAGTGGGCCACTTAGTTACCCTTCCCCAGGGGGCCCCCTTCACCTCACATCCGTACCCCTTCCTCCCCTCCCCAGTCTCCTTCACCTCCCACCTGTACCCCTCCCTCTCCTTTCCCCCTTTTTTTTTTTTTTTTTTTTTTTTTTCTTCTCCTTCTCTCTCTTCCCTTGTTCTTTCCTCAACTTTCTTTCCTTCTCCCTGTCCAAGTAAGACATCAGACCTGAGGTCATATTCAGCAGTATGAATCAAGCGTGCTGAAAACTGAATTGTATAACGTTGTTTTAATTATCTGATGTCAAGTCCCAAAGTTTCTGTTTGAGATGTTTATAGTGTCTTAGCACCACGAGCTCGTGTCTTGTGGAAACAAGCTCAAGATTCTCACACTGTTTACAAAATGTAAAGTGCAAGAAAATGATATACTTGTTGTAATTGTACACTCATAATCCTTACCCAGTGGATAAACTGTAAAATTTTTTTCATGTTAGCAGTGTCTGGGGGATACTCATGGCTTAGTCCTATGGGCAGGACCCCTGTACAGTATTTGTCTATTCAATGTATATTGTTGACCATTGGTTGTATATCTTGCTAAAATTAATAAAGCTTGTTTGAAAACTCATAAAAAAAAAAAAAAAATTAATTGAGGGAACAAACCCTAGGCCAAGTCCTAGTACTCGCAACTGGGCATCAGAGAGATCAGTGCTGGAAAGGTTAATCACACAATTTATTTGTACTTCGTTTGTCTGTTCTCTCTCAACTGATAACCCTGTGTGATTGGTTTCAATTTCCCTCCCCTGTCCGGTTTGCTCTGGGGTAAGGAAAAAACCTGTTCAAGTTGGGAGTTGTCATTGTCAGAATTGACATTAGTTGCACTTCTCTCAATGCCAGTACAAGTTATATTACTGTTAGAAGATGTATTGGGCTGATGTAATATCTCAGGTGAGGCAGTGGTACAGTATCTACTACCAGAGTTTATATGAGCTACATTTAAATGTGTATTTTTTGATTTAACAACAGCCTGCTCGATTACTGGAGTATTCTTAAGGATACTCTTAACTCTAGTAGTAGACACTGTTTCATCCCCACTGGTACCTGATCCGTCATCACCTGTCTGAAAACCTGACCTGAGACTGTCTACCACCACCTCTACCTCCTCTACGACCTCTATTCCCTCTTCTGTTTCGGTTTTGTTGTCTTCTAGTGTAAGATCGCTTACTCCTGTTCCATATATATACAGTGTTTGTGTTTAATCAGTTTGATCACGTATGTATTTGGCATGTTTAATGTCAATAACCTGTTTCTTTGACTTATACCCCCATAGAAATCAATGGGGAAAAAAAAGTGGAAAAAAAAAAAAAAACACCCCACTTGCGTGCAAACCCGATCACATATTCTCATGTGCGCTAACCCGACATGAAAATATGAATATTTCACATCCCAATGTTCTTCACGTGCAAGAATATGTTCTATTTATTCATAAATACATATTTCTACATATATCTAAAGTTTTTTTGGTACAATATATATCTTTACCTATATATATATATATATATATATATATATATATATATATATATATACACTGTATGTATATATATATATATATATATATATAATTACATATAGATATATATACAGATATAATTAGAATATGTTTTATGTATTAATAAATAGATACTCCTGCTATATGCAGAGCATTGGAATGTGAAATATTTAGACATATATACACACATATATATATATATATATATATATATATATACATATATATCTTTTGACAATGTATATGTATGTATCTCTATGTTAAAGCCATTTACCTGAGAGTTCGTATCTTTGAGCCTTTATCATTTTTGTGTGCAATATTTTTTCTTATTCATTTTTATTAGATCATGTTATTATGAGTGTAGGTGTACTTTGTAATGCATTTTTGATGTGTTTTTTCCAACTTTTTTGTTTCACCAAACAGTTAGCCAGAGCTCTGAGGACAAGGTAATCATTCTAGCATAAATCGCTATTGCACTTAAGCGATCGCATTTACTTTCAACTCTTAATATGAGCGGTAAGCTTGATGAGCACAAACCCTGGCGTTAAACCCATTATTTAATACACAATAAAATTAAACAGTATAGGAAATTTGTGTCAAACTTCTCAAAACTGTACCTGTATTACAGAAAAAATATACCAATGTGAATAAATAAATATTTGAGAAGCGCTCTAACACAGGCTAAAGACACTTTAAATATAAAATACTCTATAATAAAATAACTCTAGCCAATATATTAAATAACAATTGATAACCAATATCTTAAAATTCTAAAAGAAATAACTCGAACCAATATTAATGAGGATTAATTTCATAAAAGCTTCAAACAGGAAAAAGTCTATGTAAAACAGCAAAGTGAATACTTTATCAATTAATATTATTCCATATAAAAACTAAAATAAATTAGATATTATTTAAACCTATTATTTCATTTAATAAATATTTCTAAATACAAACTACAGAATTGATTATCTAAAACAACATGTATTTTAGGAGTGCGCACTCTATATAAATCTTACTGAAATACTATGATAGATATACTCAGATACTCGTACACTATCTTATGAATGACCATCTAGATTGGTGTAAATCCCTTGTGTACACGTGTCCTCTACTGGCCAGTAGGATGCTTAGATTCTCATTACTGATCTATTCAAAATAGTAACGTTTTTCCGCCAATTAAATATTGCTCCACGTAATGCAAACTTTTTGTATCCAATATCATATACTTAGTATAATGTTGCAAGTCCAACAGTTAGAATCCTTATATCCCCAATTATGTTTACTGTGTGTGTCAGATATCCGGCACTAAGTATAACGTTACGAATCCAATCTGATATACACTACACAGATTTTACTCACAGTTAATGTTGTTGTTGTTTTAACTTCAGTGATACAGACATATGATTCTTTTATAATGCCTTTTTCTTTTATTCACTCCTTTTTACTCTCGCCCCTGTTTGGCCCAAAATATTCTTTTGATCTTTGTTACCTTGCCTTCCGATGACACGATTTGTATCTCCAACGTGTCTCCAGGCTGTCAGATCCTCCTTATAGCCAAAGGGTTCACACGGAGTCGGTAGTGATTATTTCAGGCTGTTAGTTCAACATATGCTCCAGGCACATATGGTTTCTTTGCGCCTTCCGCTCTTAACTTTTATCGCTTCAGGATATTTCCAACTGCTTGCTCTTTGCAACAATTTTCTTTTAGTTTGCAATCTTCGTTATATCGTTTCTCATAGTAAAACACATCAACATCAATCAGAATTATAACTGTTGGACTTGCAACATTATACTAAGTATATGATATTGGATACAAAAAGTTTGCATTACATGGAACAATATTTCATTGGCGGAAAACCATTACTATTTTGAATAGATCAGTAACGATAATCTAAGCATCCTACTGGCCAGTAGAAGAATAATATTAATTGATGTAATAAAGTGTTCACTTTGCTGTTTTACATAGACTTTTTCTTGTTTGAAGCTTTTATGAAATTAATCCTCATTAATATTGGTTCGAGTTATTTCTTTTAGAATTTTAAGATATTGGTTATCAATTGTTATTTTATATATTGGCTAGAGTTATTTTATTATAGAGTATTTTATATTTAAAGTGTCTTTAGCCTGTGTTAGAGCGCTTCTAAAATACTGTATTTAGTTAAACCCATTATTGCTGGAACGCAAACGTTTGAACTCCACACGTAATCTGGCTGAAAGTATTTTTCAAATAAAATACGTACATTTTTTTTTTTTACATAATGCTATTGCACCCTTAACCCCTTAATGCTGTTAGGACAGCTTTGAACGTCCTAACCGATCTGGGGCCTGATTACACGTGGATCGCTAACATGTGCACGCAAGAGATAAAGGGTTTATTTTAAAAAGTGACCAAATGTTAATAAATTGCATAATTTGGCACAACCCACAATTTCCACTATCCAAGCCTATTCTAGAAGTTTCATGGATTTTGATGTCCCACAAGGCAAATGAGTGACATTAAGCTTGTTTTTTGGGGAGCTTTATGTGGCTTAACATACAAAATAATATAATTTATAACATTTAAACCTCTAAATTTCTGCCAGTTTCAAAGGCTCTATTTACAGCCTCTTATCACATGCTTTTGTATTTGCTTTTCCCAACTGGAGACTGCAAGTTCATGTGACCCATATAGATAACAACGTGTTCACGCCCGAAAAGTTATTTAAGATTTAGCACAACACAGTACTAACTGTAAGTCAATAGATAATAAATACAAAGTCATGTTATCAGGGGGCTGTCAGAAGAGACTTAGATACAAGGTAATCACAGAAGTAAAAAGTATATAATTATAACTGTGTTGGTTATGCAAAACTGGGGAATGGGCAATAAAGGGATTTTCTATCTTTCAAAACAATAAAAATTCTATTATAGACTGTCTCTTTAAGTAACACCTGGAATCTGCTAATTTCATTGGTTGCTATAAGCCACATGATTGGAGACAAATGTGGGTGGTCTTCCTACACGGTAAATTGAACGCTAAGACACCCAAAACACGCTTATTCATTACACAAGAATTAGAGCTGTGTTTTCAGTATCGGTGCAGCCCCTTAAAAGGATATGAAACCCATATTTTTTTCTTTCATGATTCAGATAGAGTATGCAATTTTATGCAATTTTAAGTAACTTTCTAATTTACTCCTATTATTATTATTTTTCCGTTCTCTTGGTATCTTTATTTGAAAAGCAGGAATGTAAGCTTAGGAGACAGCCCATATTTGGTTCAGCACCTGGGTAGTACTTTCTGATTGGTGGCTAAATTATATATATAAAAAAACAGTCAAACTCACGTGCGTCAAGTATGTTGTTAAATATGTTGATAAATTTAAAGCATCAATGGCATGTAAATATGTCCATGAATAAACACAGTTCTTTAATGTAATATTTACTTGGTTAACTTAATGTGTCCTTGAAATAGCTATTTTTTATACAAGTACAAACAATAAATCTGTCAGTGTCCACAGGGCTATAGCGATCGCGGTGCTCATCATGTTAACTAAAATCAACTAATTGTGGAAATCAGATAAAACTAAACACACACAAAAAAAACTACAAATAAAAACTAATAAGTAATGTATACAACTTAAAGGTATCTTCCCACTATTTACTTCAAGGTGTGTATCACCCAACCATAAAATGTATTCTTCTCTCAGGTCAGGAATCCATAAGATTTTATCATCATCAGTAAATAGATGACATTTTCCTCATTTGTAGGGGTAGTCAAGACACACTAACACACTGGTTCAATGAAAGTTACAAACAACTCTATATAATAAACCCACAGTTAAAATTTCTATTCTTCATTACTCGAGTTTTCATCCAACATTTTTAAAAAAATGGGGTAATCACCTCGCAGCTCCTGTGGGTTGTCCGCAACAACACAGAGGAAACCCATAAGAAGACATGTTACAATGTTTTTGAAAGGGGGGTACCCTAGGACATTGATCCAACAACAATGTCTGACTACCCAAGGGCTCATCCAGGAGGACCAGATTAAAAGAGAACCTAAGATTCCAGATTGAAGGTTGAACTTTGTCACTACCTATATGCCTGCTTCGGAGGAAATACAGAAGATAATCAAGAAGAATGCCCTATATTGGTCACATATACAAGTCTATCAATTGTGGATTTACCACGTCCTAAGATGGCATATCCTCCTTGCGTGATCTGTTGGTGAAAATGGATCCTGTGCAGTGTTATCAAGGTAATACATGGCTAGCCCAAGGAAAAGCCAGAGTGTTACAGATGTGGTAACTGCATAACATGCAATAGCATGATCAGTGGAAACAAATTCCAACATCCTCACACCAACAGATCTTTCACTATTAGACATAGTCTAATCTGTACTTCAGAATTTGTGGTCTATGTAATTATCTGTCCGTGCTCGTATTATTGTGTGGGAAAAAATGGTAACCACCTTCAGGGAAAGGTTGGCCAACCACAAGTTGTCTGCCCTTGAGACACGATGGTAAAATATAGTAAAATATAGTAAAATGTACTGTAATGTTTTATAGCAGCCATTGTTATTAGCTATCTCACTAGTCTGTATTGTTGTGAAACTTAATGGTTGGGTGATACACATCTTGAAGTAAATAGTGGGAAGATACCTTTAAGTCATTGCTCTAATGCATAGGGATTATGCGCTATATACATTACTTATTAGTTTTCATTTGTAGTTTTTTTTTGTGTGTTTAGTGTTATCTGATTTCCACAATTAAGTGATTTTAGCTATCATGATGAGCACCTCAATTGCTATAGCCCTGTGGACACTGACAGATTGTGTTGCAGTTACCAGTTGTCTTGGAGTCACACTTGACTCAGATATTTCTTTCATTCCTCACATTGAGGCCTTGGCTAAATCTTGCCGCTTCAACCTTAAAAACATCTCTAAAATTAGACATTTCCTTACACAAGACACAACTAAGATTTAATCCACTCTCTCATCCTTTCCTACCTTGACTATTGCAACTCGTCCTCTCTGTTCTCCCTAGCTGCCGTCTAGCGCCTTTGCATTCCATAATGAATGTCTCTGCCAGGCTCATCTTCCTTACACGTCGCTTACCATCTGCTGCACCTCTCTGCCAATCCCTTCACTGGCTTCCTCTTGCCTCCAGGATTAAACACAAAATTCTGACTCTGACATACAAAGCCCTCAAATGCAATGCTCCCCTATATATCTCCAACCTTGTCTCCAGATACTCTCCCTCCCGTCCCCTTCGCTCTGCTCACAACCTCCTACTCTCCTCCTCTCTTGTTACCTCTTCACATTCCTGTTTACAGGACTTCTCCAGACTGGCTCCCATCTTGTGGAACTCTCTGCCTCGCTCCAGAAGACTCTCCCCTAGTTTTGAAAACTTCAAGCACTCCCTAAAGACTCTTCTGTTCAGGGATGCATACAACCTTCACTAACCTTTCCTAATACCAGTTCCTCTCCTCCATTGCTATCTGCCATGAACCTCCTTAGAATGTAAGCCTAAGAGCCCAACTGCTTGCAGATCACCTTCACAAGAGCTGACTACAACAGTGTGACTCTAGGGAGGGCCCTCTACCCATTTGATCCCCACAATTGCTACCTTGTATACCGCCTATGTTTATAGCGCTGTGGAATCTGATGGCGCTCTACAAATAACTGATAATAATAATAATAATGGGAACCAGCGAATAGTCATGACGTCATCATGCGTCCACTTGGAAACACGTGCACACCACTTACCACATGGCTTGGCATTCTTCGCAGACACCGGATCATCATGAGGTAATTGAATAGGGTATTTAAAGGGATTTGGTGATGCACAATGTATATGTTATATGCCTCCATGTGACAAAGGCTCAAGTTTAGAGCTGAAACGTTATGGTGTAAAGGCATAAAGCCGTGACACTATTGGACTTTAATAAAGCTTTGTTTGTTTACCGTGAGTGCCTACTTATTGAAGACTGTTATTGGGACTACAGACTATTATATATACATATATATATATTATATACACTGTGTATATATATATATATATATATATATATATAATTGAAGAAACTTGCACTCTCTGGTTCATTTCAAAATATCTTTACTGTGATACAAAGTGTAACGTTTCGGGGATGTATAATTTTATCATATCCACTAGCACCCTGGCAGAAGATTTGGAAGTGAGAGTGCACATCCTTGCTATATATATATATCTATATATATATATATATATATATATATATATATATATATATATATATATATATATATATATATATATATATATATATATATATATATATATATATATATATAAAAGAATGGGCAGACACTCCAAAAGTCAGTTCAATATACTTTACTCAAGGCAGCAGTACATACAGAGCAACGTTTCGGGGTTCACACCCCCTCCTGAGGCTCAATACAAATGAATGTAACATGCAATCCTTAAATAGCCAAACAGTCCCACCCCCTACCAATTATGACATCATCAAAGACCTCATGTGAAAAACTGAAAATTTAAAGTGCCAACATATTTTAACACAAAAATTGTATAATTTTAAAGGAGATAGAATAGTAACCAAAATAATAGCATAACAATTTGCCAAAAAATATTTTCTTTAAATAATTTATAATACCATAAATAATTCAATCAAATAAACCTTAAACTAAACTATTTTAATGAGTGTCTGTACATTTGATCAGGGGGCCACTACTTAATCATAAACTCCTTTCTGTTTTCTGAGGATGTATTTGGGAAACTTTAGTCCTGAGATCAAAATTTGACACCCAAAGTCTAATAAAGTATAACAATGATTGTGCTGCTTTAATTACCAGGATAAATAGATCAAGAGCCAGTGGCCCTACATGGGAATTTGCCATCATAATTTACCATTTTTGCAGGTTTATGTTAACTCTATGAAAACATCTTTGAAATTTGTATTTAACGATTATTTTAGCTTAAAGGGACATGAAACACATCTATTATCAAATTTACTTCATTCTCTTGGTATCATTTGTTGAGGGAGCAGCAATGCCCTACTGGTTTCAAACTGAACACACAGGTGAGCCAATGACAATCAGTATATATATGCTGTCACCAATCAGCAGCTAGAACCTAGGTTATTTGCTGCTCCTGAGCTTACCTAGATAAACCTTTCAGAAAAGGAAAGCAAGAGAAGGAATCAAATTAAATAATAGAAGTAAATTGGAAAATTGTTTAAAATCACATGCTCTGTCTGAATCATAAAATAAAAAATGTGGGTTTCATGTGCCTTTAAATATAGTTAAATTGTGCTAACTGTTTAAAATAACATGCTCACTCTGTATTAAATTGTGAGCACGTTATATTACAGAGTGACACCAGAGGGGCTCCGTCGCTTTTGAACAAGATATGAATTAACTTAATAAAAAATATTTCGGGAACGATCAATTTTTAGCTGAAACACATGTTGATAATTTCTCCTTAAAATTGACATTGTGTTGGCTAAATGTAACAGTAAAATAAAAAACTATTCAAAGTTATGTATAAAGCTGATTTACAATTATTTTACATGGGTTTTTGGGAATCTTTGGTAGTGAGAGGCAGGGCTGGTCCTTCTTGATGCAAAAATAATAAAGCTGGTAACTGGTTAGGGCAAAGGCAACATGCCCATCCTACAACTAGACGTGCGCATCGGAAAAATTTGTTTCGGTTCGTTTCGGACTGATTCAAATGTTTTTCAAATTTCATTTCGGATCGATTTGAATTCGGATACATTTGAATGTATTTGTTTCGGCTTCATTCAGATTCGAATAAATTTGGATGTATTTGTTTCGAATCCGATTCGTAAATTCGGAAGTTCAGTATGTGTTATGTTTATTCAGATGGTTCCAAGTTACACAAATGAAATTATTTCACTGTTCTATCTCACTAAATCTCACTAAATTTAATTTTTATATAAAAAATATACCAAACATCACAATCAAAGAAAAATGTGAATATAAATGTGATGATTCTAAAAGAACCCAAAACAAAAGTTCATATAAGAAAAGTTCATATAAGGATA
The DNA here is from genome assembly GCF_027579735.1 of Bombina bombina. NCBI lineage: Eukaryota > Metazoa > Chordata > Amphibia > Anura > Bombinatoridae > Bombina > Bombina bombina. Next base: position 830,382,795 of record NC_069500.1, read on the forward strand.
TGTGTTTTTCTTGTGAAGACTTCTGTAGCTCTTATGCCTTTTCTGTCCTTGAAGATTCTCAAAGGAGAGGAGAAAGAAATAGCAAAATAGTGTAATTATGTGATGGTTATCAACAATGTATCAGGTTTGTGGCCAAATGCCTACTCACATGTACTTGAGCTTATGACCAAGCTCAGGGGAATGCACACACCCACTTTATACTGGTGGGTAAACAGTACTCTCACGATGATATAGTATAAAAGATTTATTTAAAATGTAATAAATTAAGAAATGAAATGGATTCATACTATGGATACGTTTATACCTAACGGTTTAAACAAAGATTTTGAATTGCACCATTTTCTGCAATAGCAATCTTTAATCTAATCATAATGATAATGTTACATTACATCCCTGATTTGAGTATGATGTAATCTATACTATTTTTCAAAAGTTGTTTATTCTTGAGTATCAATATAATAGTGAAAAACATAAAAAGGTTTCTGTAACTTGGGGCAAAAATATAGAATTAAATAAATAAATACAAGACTAGGTTAAAAACAAAAATAATGAGTAAGATGTATGAGTGATGGCAATTAATTCGAATAACAAAGCACTGACATAAAGAATGAAGGGCATAATCAGTTAAACAGAATTACAAAATACATAAAAAAGGTACATCGTACTTGGTACATCGTATTTGATATATATTTTAGGAGATGGCTCAATTTATTAAGATTTATTTTATGGTTTTCTATTAAATATAATGTATTTTGTCTGGCAAAATGTAAAGCAAATTAAGAAGTACATACTTGTGTTTTCCTTAATGACTGCAAATATAAATTAATCTCATCTGACCAAATGGAGGACACTTATGCCCTTTTCCAAAATGGCAACAGAAGAATCCGGATATCCGTTTTAAATACAAGAGACCGGTATATAAGGACATATGGACATGCGCACTTTATATCCTTGAAAAAGCTGCAAAGCGAAACGATCGTTGGATTTCGCTACTCTCCTGAGCGTCTATACACTTGCGGACACACTTGTAGGAGGAGCCACTCCCATTTGGGGTTAGGTGGATCAGTGCAGCGGTTAAGTTTCTGCTGAATGAATCCGCTGACATCCTGTAGTAGGAGCTGACTTTTGTGAGCAATATTAAGATATAAGGCTCTATTAACCTCTGTATAAGCTGTTTTGTATCACATTTGTGACGTTTTTATTACATTTTAAATAAATCTTTTATACTATATCATCGTGAGAGTACTGTTTACCCACCAGTATAAAGTGCGTGTGCGCATTCCCCTGAGCTTGGTCATAAGCTCAAGTACATGTGAGTAGGCATTTGGCCACAAACCTGATACATTGTTGATAACCATCACAGAATTACACTATGTTGCTATTTCTTTCTCCTCTCCTTTGAGAATCTTCAAGGACAGAAAAGTCATAAGAGCTACAGAAGTCTTCACAAGAAAAACACATATCCTTATATGAACTTTTCTTATATGAACTTTTGTTTTGGGTTCTTTTAGAATCATCACATTTATATTCAAATTTAATTTTTATACTAAATTGTGATTATAAGTTTAATTTTTATAATGAATTGTGATTAGTCCATGGCCATTCGAAAGTAACGAATAAATCCGAACTAATTCGGATTTATTCCTTACAAATGCATTTGGATTAGTTTAGTTTCATTGCTAGGGTAATTCAGAAATTCGAATAGATTAGAATCTCTGAATTTGGCGAATTCGTCCGAATTTCAATTCGGAACAAAACGAAACGCACATGTCTACCTACAACTGGCCCCGGTCCACCGGGCATATGCCCTGTATGCCCTTTGCTCAGTCTGGGCATGTGCAGTGGCATTTTCCCCTCCCACAAAGAGCCTTGATAGTTAGACATATGTGTATATTTGAGATATCACTAAGGAATACCTGTTAAAATACCAGAATACACTGTACACTGATAGAATGAAGCCTCAAAGATTACATTATTTTGTTCCTAAATCAGAATAATTCTGCTGCTGCCAAGACAATAGGGAAGTATGCAACATTACAGGCTTCTACCATTCAATCAGTCATATTCATCTTAAAATGAATAATGTTCTCTGAAACATTTTCCTATTCAATAGTTCAACGCTGTTATAGAAAGCCTTTTGATGACCTTAACTGTTGAATAAAACACACGTAGTTAGGCTATTACCGTCTGACCAGACTTTATATACAGAATTTTAGTGGTCAATACAATATGGAAAAAAGTAATGCACATTTAGTTACTTTCTAGGATTAAAAATGAAATAGGAACTGATATTTTGTATTAGTTTGTGCTGACAGTAATGAAGTGTAAATATGTATTATTAGGAAACTCACGGTACAGTAAAATAATGAAATGTAAAATAAATAGGTTGGAACAGCTTCATACACATAAAAACATAGCCAGTGACAGACTTGTACAAACTGATCCATATAATCTATGTATTCAGACCCCAAATAATTTTCCCACCTCATCCATTTGTACTTGGTTCTCCTGATGGGTTATGGAATTTGAGGAATGTGATATTTAAAGATCTTGACAAGCCTGGGAATAAACGGGAAATCTCAGGGTCAGCTTTGAATAACATTAATGGACATCCATATAAATATAAGGATTCTATGTATACGATTTCACAGGCATCAGAACAGGACAAAAAATAAGTAGCTCATAATAAATAATCAGCAATGGAGCCATCATGAGATATTTTTACAAGATGCTACTTGATCACTTTAGTGAGAAGTAATAAATAAATAAAAAATAATCAGGGCTGGAAATTTCCTTGTTATCTAGTCCAGGATCGGAACTAAAAAAGCTGTAGCCCAGTACAGTAAGATATTAGGCTTTATTCTATCCTATCTTTAATATTAAGCAGACTATTCCCTATTTTACTTTCCTGACTAGTAATTATTTTGATCAGATCCTGGAAATCTCTATAGATAGTTTGCAACACCTTAGACTATTAAGAAGAAGCCACAATTAATTGGACCTTCAACTGGAGGATATATATATATATATATATATATATATATATATATATATATATACAGTATTTATAACATTTTATATAATATATTATTCATTTGTATTATAAATTCATTGAAATTGGAGACGATAAAAAGAAAGAAGAGTTATTTTTAAATTCCATAGAATATAAATCCCAGCATTAATTAAAATAATTGAAATCTGGTCCAGGATTTGTAGTGTGTTCCATTTTTAAAAGGGATCTAGCCATATTTAGAAGTGTGTGGCTTATTGGAGGAACCCAAATAAATTAATTCAGTAGCCATCTTGAAAAAAGCACACCTGCTGAAATGTGTTGATGGGGATTAGCCTGTGTAGGCTACACTGCTTTTGTATTTGCTTTTCACAACAGGACACTGTTAGTTCGTGTGGGCCATACAGATAACAATGTGCTCAGGCCTGAGGAGTTATTTAAAGGGACATAATACTCATATGCTAACTCACTTGAAACTGATGCAGTATAACTGTAAAAAGCTGTCAGGAAAATATCACCTGAGCATCTCTATCTAAAAAAGGAAGATATTTTACCTCACAATTTCCTGAACTCAGCAGAGTAAGTTCTGTGTAAGAAGTTATACTCAGCTGCTGCCCAGCTGCAGGTAAAAAGAAAAAAAAATGAAGAAATGAACAGCAGCCAATCAGCATCAGCAGTGCAGAGGTCATGAACTCTTTTACTGTGATCTCATGAGATTTCACTTAACTCTCATGAGATTTCATTGCAAATTTCATTACACTGAATAGGGAAATAAGATAAGAGTTAAGCTCACTCCCTTAGCTGTCCCGGGACAGACATACTGATTTGCTGCTTAAAGTCCTTTACAATGGGATGTGGCTACTGAGAAACTTTTGAGGTAAAATAACTTTCTTTTTTACATAGAGATGTTCAGGTGATATTTTCTAGTCAGTTTTTTACAATTATGCTGCATCACTTTCAAGTGTTTAAACATTTGGGTATTATTTTCCTTTAAGATTTAGCACAACACAGTACTAAATGCAAGTCAATAGATGGTAAATAAATGTCATGTGATTAGGGGGCAATCTGCAGAGGCTTAGATACAAGGTAATTACAGAGGTAAAAAGTATAGTAATATAACTGTGTTGGTTATGCAAAACTGGGGAATGGGTAATAAAGGGATTATCTATTTTTAAGACAATAAAAATTCTATTTGTAGACTGTCCCTTTAATTAACACTGGGAATCTCCTAATTTCATTGGTCGCTATAAGCCACGTGATTGGAGACAAATGTGGGTGTTCTTCCTACATGAAAAATGGAACGCTAAGACGCCCAAAACACACTTATTCACTACACATGAATTACCTGAGAAACCCAGAAGAGAATTTGGATTCTAGTGAGTACTATACTATAATTACTGACAGCAATATAATTTATGGATATGGAGTTTACAACAATCCACTTTGCCAAGTGATCTAAACGAGACCAGTTGTGTATTTTGAGAACCACAGAGGGGAAATCTCTTAAGAGACTTTAAAGTCAATCCTTTGAAAAAGAAAAATAGGACATTTTTTCTTATCACCGGTGGTTTATTAAAGTGACATTATTTGATATTATCAATATTTCTGTAACTATTAAATATTTGTGTGAAATTTTAACTTGGTATGTTTGTTTCACCAATATGTATTAACCCAGTATTTGTTGTATGTTTGTTTCACCAATATGTATTAACCCAGTATTTGTTTATTTTAGCGCACTCTTTGTTGTGGTTGTAATTTGAGACCCAATAGGGTCAATATCGAGGCATCGATGCAATACCCTGTGAGCGTCTGGAAGCGATTGCGATCGCTTCCACCACTCAATTTGACCGAGGACATCCCAGGTATGTCCATGGTACTTAATGGCCAGTTTTCGGAGGACGTACCTGGCACATACTCGGTCGTTAAGGGGTTAAAACTGTAAGCTCTATTTAGTTAAATGGATATTTTTAAGTGCTTTCTATCAGGGGTTGTTATATCAGGGTCCTGATTTTATGGGTTGCTTTTAAAATGTATTAGAATTTAAACATTGGGCTAGCTTGGAGTGATTGACAGGTCCTTCTCTCATGCGATTCCACTTAAAGAAGGGGCAGTATTACACACTTACTTGAGGGTTTAATGATAAAAACGTGCAGCAGACGAAGAGCATCCAATGCCCATGTGCTGCAAAGGCGTGTGGACAACTTCTCTAGATGTTTGTTGTTACATCATTTTATACATATTGTAGCAACACAAAGTAGGTGTATTAGATGTATCTCCCTGAAATGTGTTATTTTTAAAATACTCTGTAAGTGAAAAAATGTTTAAGCTGGAACATCCACCCTATATTTATGATTTTAACCTTTATATAACACTAGGTGATAAGCCTGCCCAGTGGGCAGTCTATTAAAAAAAAAAAAAAAAAAAAAAAATGTCAAATTACAGGAAAAAATAAACAAAGCTATCTAAAATAAAACATTTAAACCTAAAATAATACCTGTATAAAAATAACCTCCCCCCAATATAAAATCACCCACTAATCTAGTACTAAACTACCAATTACCCCCTAAAAGTAAAAATAACCACCACCAAACCTCCCAAAATAAAAGAAACTAACACTAAAAAAAACTAAACTACCCAAGGGGCATTTGTATGGGCATTCCCCTTAAAAGGGCAATCAGCTCTTTTCCAGGCCATTAAATCCCGAATTTTAAAAATTAAAAAAAAATTTTTTAAAAAATCCTAACACTAAGCCCCAAATAGGTACTCATAATTCCTGAAGTAGGGTGAAGAATGTCTTCTTCCAGGAGGCTCCATCATTTTCTATCTTCATCCAGAACGAAGGCAGCATGGAGTGGAGGTGCGGAGCTGGCTTCCCTGATGCGTGAATCCACAGCAGTGGTCTCAACGGCGGCGGTCCTTGGCAGCGTGGAGGCTCCTCTTCATGCGATCGTCAGTCACACACTGGAGATTGAATTCAAGTTACCCCATATTTACCTTGCATTCCTATTGGCTGAAATTTTTAAATCAGCCAATAGGATGAGAGCTACTGAAATCATATTGGCTGATTTGAACAGCCAATAGGACTACAGTAGCTTTAATCCTATTGGCTTATTTCAAAATTTCAGTTAACAGGAATGCAAGGTACCCCAAATTGATTACGGTACCTTGCATTCAATCTTTAGTGTACAACGGACATCAAATTTTTAATTTTTTTAATTTTTAAGATTAGGGATTTAATGGGCTGGAAAAGAGCTGAGTACCCTTTTAAGGGCAGTAAAAGAGCTGAATGCCCTTTTAAGGGCAATGCCCATACAAATGCCTCTTAAAGGGACATAATATTCATATGCAAAATCACTTGAAACTAATGCAGTATAAACTGTTAAGAGCTGACAAGAAAATATCACCTGAGCATCTCTATGTAAAAAAAGAAGATATTTTACCTCACAATTTCCTCAGCTCACCAGAGTAAGTTTTGTGTAAAAAAATATACTTCAGCTGCTGCCCAGCTGCAGGTAAAAAAAAATAAAAAAAATGAAGAAATGAACAGCAGCCAATCAGCATCAGCAGTGCTGAGGTCATGAACTCCTTTACTGTGATCTCATGAGATTTCCCTTAACTCTCATGAGATTTCATAGTAAACTTCCTTAAACTGAATAGGGAAATAAGATGAGTGTGCACGTAAGCTCACTCCCTTAGCTGTCCCGGGACAGACATACTGATTTGCTGCTTAGAAGTCCTTTACAATGGGATGTGGCTACTCAGGAATTTTTGAGGTAAAGTATCTTTCTTTTTTATAGAGATGTTCAGGTAATATTTTCTAGTCAGCTTTTCACAGCTATGCTGTATAATTTTTTTTATTTTGGGGGGATTTTACTGTTAGAGGGATTTAGTATTTTTTAAATGTAAAAGAGCTGTTTAACTTAGGGCAATGCCCTACAAAAGGCCCTTTAAAGGGCTATTGGTAGTTTAGTTTACGGGTGTTTTTCATAGGGATTAGGTTTAATTTTTTAAAATTTTTGATAATTTATATATATATATTTTTGTAATTTAATTTAAGTTTCTATTTAAGTGTAAATTAGTATTGGGGTTCATTTAGGGGGTGTTAGGTAAGGAGGCTTAGTAGTTAAATTAGTTATTTGCGTTGTGGGAGAGTTGGTGGTTTAGGAGTTAAACGGTTAATTAGGTTTATTGTGATGTGAGGGTTTGGCGGTTTAGGGGTTAATAGGTTAATTAGGTTTATTGCGATGTTGGGGGTTGGCAGTTTAGGGGTTAATGGGTTAATTAGGTTTATTGCGATGTGGGGGTTTGTCAGTTTAGGGGTTAATAGGTTAATTAGGTTTATTGCGATGTGAGGGGTTGGCGATTAAGGGGTTAATATTTTAATTATGTTATTTGCGGATTAGGGGTTAATTACTTTATTATTTTGCGATGTGAGGGTTTGCAGTTTAGGTGTTTTTTTTATATACTTCGTGCAGGCGGTTACAGGTTTTTTATTTATTTCTTGTGGGCGGTTACGTGTTTTTTTTATATTTCGCGTGTGCGGTTGCGTTTTTTTTTTTAAGGCTTCGGGTCTGCCTACTCTGTATCCAGGTGTATTCTTTTGGCGCAGCCAACATTTCTTTGAGGATGCGTGTGCAACTGGCGACACTGACGGAGGCGTTACAAATGCGATTATTGTATAGATTAGCCACATGTATAACAATTTCCAGGATTTTTTTTTCTTAAAGGGACATTCCAGTCAAAATTGAAATGCACATATGTGAATTACATCTTTGAATATAAACATATTTACAATACAGGTGGCCCTCGTTTTACAACGGTTCAATTTACACCGTTTCAGAATAACAACCTTTTTCCCAGTCGTGACTGCTATTGAGAAGCAGTGCATTTATTAAAATAGCCAGTAGATGGAGCTGTCTGCTTGTGTTTCAGCAAAGCCAAGCAAGCTGAAATTAATCAGTTTAACCACACCTGAGCTATCGAGCAGATTTCAAAGGAACAAGATCTTCCTGTCTATAAATCAGTCCAGATTGGAATGCATAGAAAGAACTGTTTGCAGAAAAATGCAAGTGAAGTCTGTGTTGTGTGATTATTTTATTAGGTTTATAATGCTGTTTAGCAAATGTTTTTGTTAATTTAACTTAGTTTAATTATATATTCTGTGTTGTGTGATTATTTTATTAGGTTTATAATGCTGTTTAGCATTTAAAGTCTTCTTTTCAAAGCTTTAAAAATAATGTATTAGGTGTTACTTATGACAATTTTGAGAGGGGCCTGGAACCTATCTCCCTCACTTCCCATTGAAATACATTATAAACTGGGTTTCAATTTAAAACGGTTTCAATTTACAACTATTCCTACTGGAACCTAACGCCGGCGTAAACTGAGGGCTACCTGTATATATGTATAGGCAAAAATGTTTCTAGTAAAAGTTATCACTGTTTAAGTGTTAGCATTTTTCTCTGCACGTGCATGTGACACATAACTAGATATTCTCAGTGCACCAGCATTTTAAATACTGCAGCTGCTCAGAGTGCCATTGGGGCTTGTATCATGTCAGAAATTAACAAATTGAGTCATTACCAGATGGTACAAGCTCCATAGGCTCTCTGAGTAAGTGTTCAAAATGCTGGTGCACGGTGCATACTTAAATACACGTTTTAAATAGCTATAGCTTTTATTAGAAGCATTTATGATAAAACATTTATATTACAAAAATGCTTCTATTCAAAACTGTAATGGATCCATGCAGATTCCATTTTTTGCTGGAATGTCCCTTTAATTCTGCCTTTGTATATTCCAAGACAATTTGTATGTAAACATGCAGGGGTCAGCCTGGTTTCTAAACGTATATATTGTTTTACACGTTTAGAAGAGTTTATTAATACGTGAGCTATTTACTTTCCTTTTGCTTCTCATTTTTTTATTTTTTTTTTATCCTGTTTTTAAGTTAAGAAATAGCCAAAGACCATATAAGGTGTAAGAAGATAAGACAGTGGGAATTTTTTTTTTCACTGACATATTTTAGAGTCCAGAACAGAATTTATCAAATGATACGTTATTTTTTTGGTTCAGTAAATTAACTATATACATCTACAGGCACACTGCTAAAAGAATTTAATTAAAGGCACAATAAAGTAAAAATTAAACTTAAATATATGGGATAGATCATAAAGTTTTGAACAGCTTTCCAATTTACTTCTATCTTCAATTTTACTTCATTTTCTTGGCATCCTTTCTTAAAGAGTAGTCCTAGGTGAGCTCAGGAGCGTGCACGTGTCCATTATCCATTTGGCAGCAGTGTTTGCAACATTGTTTATTGCAATGTTATACATAGTTCCAAACACTACAGTTGCTGGTTCCTGGACTTACTCTTCAACAAAGGATACAAAGTGAACAAAGTACATTTGATAATTGAAGTAAATTGTAAAGTTGTTTAAAATGTTATGTTCTATATGAATCATGAAAGTTTAATTTGTATTTTAATGTCCCTTTAAAGGGACATAAAACCCAAAAATTAGTTTTCATGATTCAGATAGAGGATTCAATTTAAAAAAAGGTTTTCAATTTTCTTCTATTATAAAATTTGCAACTATCTCATGCTATTCTTTGTTGAAAATATATCTAGATAGGTAGTGTGCATACGTCTGGAGCACCACATGATAGGAAATAGGGCTGCCATAGTGCTCTTGCTAATGTATAACACTTGCAAAACTGCTGCCATATCGTGCTGCAGACATGTGCACACTCCTGAGCTTATCTTACGGCTTTTTAACAAAGCATAACAAGAAAACAAAGAAAATTTGATAATAGAAGTAAATTGAAAAGTTGTTTAAAATGGGATGCTCTATCTGAATCATAAAAGAAAAAAAAATGTTTTATGTCCCTTTAACTTTGCAAATGCTCCTGACCTATAAGTAAATTTGTACTTTTGTGAAAATGATTTATGAATCAAAATCTACAATAAAATGGACATGTTAATGACAATTAATAAACATTTAAAGGGACAGTCAACATCAGAATTTTTGTTGTTTAAAAGATAGATAATCCCTTTATTACCCATTCCCTAGTTTTTCATAACCAACACAGTTATATAAATACACTTTTTACCTCTGTGATTATCTTGTATTTAAGTCTCTGCAAACTGCCCCCTTATTTCAGTTCTTCTGACAGACTTGCATTTTAGCCAATCAGTGCTAACTCCTAGGTAACTTCACGTGCGGGAGCTCAATGTTATCTATATGACACACATAAACTAATGCCCTCTAGTGGTCAAAATGCATTCAGATTAGAGGTGGCCTTCAAGGTCTAAGAAATTATAATATGAGCCTACCTAGTTTTAGCTTTCAACTAAGAATACCAAAAGTACAAAGCAAAATTGGTGATAAAAGTAAATTGGAAAGTTGTTTAAAATGACATGCCCGATCTGAATCATGAAAGTTTATTTTGGACTTGACTGTCCCTTTAATGAAAGAAAATAAGTAGGACAAACTGTTTCTTAGCTAAATCTAAGATTTTATTTTAAACATAGTGCATTTTTTGGTGTTGTTACCAATAAGATGTAAATGCTTCCAGACGCTTTCTTTGAATTAAAATAAACTTTATTGATTTGTGACATGAGGTCCAAACAGAGATATAAATGGTTCAAATCTTTCTTGGGGGTCTATTTATGAAGCAGTGGATGCTGCTTCCGACCCTCTCCGCTTCAGTCCCGACTGAGGGGCCCATTTATCAAGCTCCGTAAGGAGCTTGAGGGTCCGTGTTTCTGGCGAGTCTTCAGACTAGCCAGAAACACCAGTTATGAAGCAGCTTTCTAAAGACCGCTGCTCCATAACCCTGTCCGCCTGCTCTGATGAGGCGGACAGCCAGGAATCGCCACAATACAACTCGATCGAGTACGATCGGGTTGATTGACACCTCCCTGCTGGCGGCCGCGAGTCTGCAGGGGCGGCGTTGCACCAGCAGCTCTTGTGATTTTGTATTTTTCAGCTCTTGTGAGCTGCTGGTGCAATGCTGAATACGGAAAGTGTATTGCTCTCCGCATTCAGCGAGGTCTGTCGGACCTGATTCGCAGTGTCGGATCAGGTCCGACAGACATTTGGTAAATCGGCCTCTGAGCCAGAAGTTAAGAAGCAGCGGTCCTAAGACCGCTGCTCCTTAACTCGTCCGCCACCTCTGAGGTGGCGGACAGCAATCAGCCCGATCGAATACAATCGGGTTGATTGACACCCCCTGCTAGCGGCCGATTGGCCGCAAATCTGCAGGGGGCGGCATTACACCAGCAGTTCACAAGAACTGCTGGTGCAATGATAAATACCGACAGCGTATGCTGTTGGCATTTATCGATGTGCAGCAGACATGATTCTCTATAGCAGATCATGTCTGCCCGCACCTACATAAATAGACCCCTTGGAGTCATGACTGGAAATATTTCCACAGCTTGAAAAATGTGTATCTCATTTGGAATAGATGAACTAGAGAAATCCACATTTCAGTGTCTGCAAAAGTAAGTTGCCAGCTCTGTTTCCACTGAATTGTAATGTTGTCCCTATTAGTCTCTGAGCACAAGCATGGATTTCCTGACATTTAGAATAAATTTAAAGGGACATTATACTCAAAATACATTTTTATACATAGGAAAGAGCATTCTTTAACAGAACATACTAACGCAAAAAAATTGTATGTTTTTATTAGTGACTTAAGGTAACTATGTTTTTAACCCTCTGTTAAACACATATGTAAAGATCCGCAGCCATAGATTGGTGGCTACATGTGACAGGACAGACCCTCCTGATTGGTTCATCGCCAGTGTCCTCCTTGAGACCTCTTCAGGGATTGAACAGTGTGAGTAATGCAGAAACTACATTCTCTGACTAAACACTGTATTTTTGTATTAAATTGTCCCATTTTTTTGCAAAATTAAAGCTGTTTTAAAACTAACACGAGTTTCATGATTGTGCAATACTGCTCATTGGGATAGAAATTCATTGGCGCACTCCTTGTACATAAAAACAATTATTATTTTTTCTCTCATTACAGAAAGTTGTTTTTCTATACACATTTTAAAATGCTCTCTTTTTGATGGAACAAACGGCAAAAAAAAATATTTATTACTGTTTTTATATGCAGCATTGATTTTTTAGTTTGTATCCAAAACACAAATTATAGACAGCAGTTCTAACACATGCAAATTATACATGCACAACATACAGGCATAACCAGCATGAGACAAAAATGGCACACATGAACAGACACACATACGCATAGCGCTAGATTAATAGATGCTTGTGATGTTGTTGCGGGACCTCATTGTGAAGGGGAGATTAGGGCATAACAACTGGGGTCTCAGAGGTAGCAATTGAGACTGGGCATGTACCTCTAGGGGTCTATCTGGCCCTGCAATGACTAGTTGCATCACTACAGTGGGGGCTGATGTATAGCCCATCTGTGTGCCCCCCTACAAAACTGGCTCACAGTTTAAAGAAAGTGTATGGATTTACCTTGGCAATATGGCAGCCTAGCTTCCAAGATGGCTGCCACAGTGTTATTTTACATAAACATCTGCCACTGTATTTGTACAGAAAAGCTGCCATATTGTTTAGTGCAAACTAGCCAAGGGGGAAGAAAAACTCACAAAGAAACTCCCCTTTCTCATATATGGCTGCCAGCTCATCTTCTGCTTATCGCAAACAGAAAGAGCCCAGTTATAATGTGGGGCCCTGGCACAGCCTTTGCAGCAGTGGGTGAGATCATGTTTGATATTCATTGAGAATCACTTCATCCATATTTTCTACAGATATTTTTAGTGGGTGTTTCCAGCAATTACTATCTGTAATTACATTAAGTGCCGAATACATAAAATGTTGCACATGAAATGAGAACCGGTTGATAAGTGGTTTAAACAATTACAACAACTTCATAAAGCAAAGTCAAAATTAAGCATTTACTATTTTACTAGGATATACAATTTGAAGCAAATTTCCAATTTTATTATTTTATAAAATTTGCTTTATGCTCCTGATATCCTTTGTTAAAGAGAAGCAGCAATGCGCTACTGGAAGCTAACTGAATCCATCTTGTGACATGGCAGTGACAAACGGCAAATGTGTGCAACAACCAGTCACCAACTTGCTCCCACTAGGTATACTCTTCAATAAAGGATACCAAGAGAACAAAGCAAATTTACTAATAGAAGTAAATTGGAAATGTGTTCCTAATCACATACTATCTGAATGATGAAATCAAATAGGAGTGGTCACAACTACCTACACACCTAAAATGTGAAATTCATAAACACTCTATTGCTGCAGTTAAAGGGACACTGAACCCAAATTTTTTCTTTTGTGATTCAGATAGAACATGCAATTTTAAACAACTTTCTAATTTACTCATATTATCAAATTTTCTTCATTCTCTTGGTATCTTTATTTGAAATGCAAGAATGTAAGTTTAGATGCCGGCCCATTTTTGGTGAACAAACTGGGTTGTCCTTGCTGATTGGTGGATAAATTCACCCACCAATAAACAAGTACTTTCCATGGGCCTGAACCAAAAAAAAATAGCTTACATTCCTTCTTTTTCAAATAAAGAAAGCAAGAGAACGAAGAAAAATTGATAATAGGAGTAAATTAGAAAGTTGCTTAAATTTGCTTGCTCTATCTGAATCATTATAGAAAAAAAAGTTGGGTTCAGTGTCCCTTTCAGTGTCTTGTCTCGTTATTTCAAAGATGATTAGGTTGTCTTAATTGTTTTTCTTTTTCTCTCTTTTACTTTTTCAAATTTTCTTTAGTACAGATGTCAGAGTGGGCTGTTTTTTGTTTTGTATGTTTTTTTTACCACTGTTTTAATTTGTGATTTGGATAAATAGATTCTTCTCTATTGGCTACAATGGAGAGTCGCTTGCAACTCATTGGATTTGGTGAGAGACGGATAAAAATCTCTTTGAAAAGTGCAATTTTTTAAATTGCTATTTTGCTGCAACTGTCACATATTATTACTTTTATGAATGTATTTTCATTGAACTTTAGCTATAGGCTTGAAAGACCCTTCACAGCAAAAATAAATACATAAATAAACAAAATAATAAATTAATAAATTGTTAAACCGCTATTTAAATTTTAATGTCACTCAGCTTTTTGAATCTGGTATAATTTCTGTTAAATGTCAATTATAATTTACAGAATGTATGTGTTTTTTATACATGTAATGCCAATAAAAGCTTTTATCTACATAGGAACATCACTGTTCCCAGAAATACTGTCTAACTAATTAAATCCCCAGAGGTAGCAGAAAACCACTAAATAGGAAAAAATATGTGTCTCTGACATATTATCCCAACAATGGTCATTGAAAAGAATCTTATTCCATAAAACAGCATGTAAATGACAGACTCTTAGCCTCTAACTTAGAACTGCATGAGCAGGCACTGGTTATGGACTAATTAGCTTTACTGCCCATTTTGCCACAGATGGCTTGGTGTATAAAACAGGCACATAAACTGGTACTGACAGCTAATTTAAATACCATTTTGCAGTAAAATATTTATTTAAAAAATCATTGTTGTGGTACATCTTTAAAGTAATTTTATTTTTCACATCTAGCATCCCTTAAATACCTACTAAAATAATCTCTAAAATTAAAATCCCTCCTAAGTAATCCCCCCAGCACTCAATTTTTTTTCGATACACACCACAGTGAAACACCTTCCACCAATTTGGCAACACCTTGAAACATCACTCATACCAATTAAAACCCCTAGCCCATCATAGGGTTTCCCACAGGGTCCCCTAACCACCCCGTCACCCAAGGTATCCAAAGCACACATTAATTGCATAATTAAACACACATTCATTTAATGATAATTTGTATAACAAACATTTGGAAAAAAAATAACATTAGCTAATTTCAGCTTAATAGTGTCATAAATTTTAGCAGTTGGTCAGTAAAATCAGATGGGTAATGTGTCCATCAAATAGATCCTAAGGAGAACACTGAAACGTGATACACGCACAAAAATAACATGCATCCCACTTATGATAAATGTACACAAATATGACATACACAGTATATACATACAAATATACACAAATAAACACATATATATGATAGACACACACACATATATATGTATATGTATGTATATATATATATATATATATATATATACATATATATATATATATATATATATAAATATATATATTGCAGCCCTTTCCACTAAAATACCTTTAAACATATATCACTGTGTATGTACTGTAAATAGGTATTTATATATATATATCTAAGGGAAAAAATAAAGGGATTAGAGGGACATAAAACCCCAAATTTTATTCCATGATTCAAACAGAACATACCATTTTAAACAACTTTCCAATTTAATTCTATTATCTCATTTGTTTTCTATGTATTCTTTGTTCAAAAGAATACCTAGGTAGGATCCGTAGCTGAGAGCTAACTGCTGATTGGTGGCTACACATATATGCCTCTTGTCATTGGTTTACCTATATTTTCAGCTAGCTCCCAGTAATGCATTGCTGCTCTTTCAATAACGGGTACTAAAAGAATGAAGAAAAATGATAATAGAAGTAAATTGGAAAGTTGTTTAAAATTGTATAGGGAAAAGAAGAAAAAACAAGGGGCGCCTCATAGTGTAGCCATCATTTGTAAATGGAAAACCCAATGTAAGTAGAATTTGTTAATAGCGCTGCGGAATCTGTTGGCGCTCTACAAATAACCGATAATAATAATAATAATAATAATAATAATATTCACAAATTGAGATGCACCAAAACAGTGAAGTTAGGTGCAAATGAGCAGACTGACATTCAACAGAAAAAGCCCTATTTGGGCGAAACGCGTTAGGGGGTTGAAGAGCTAAAGGGAGCTCTATGTTTTTAAACATTACTTTAGAACTGTTGACTGCACTTGCGGTAATCTACTTATATATTATTTACTATTTAAAAACAACTGAATAATATAGTGTAACTACTATACCGTATCCACCATACTTAGCTATAACAAGCACAAGTTTGATTTTCAGCCACTCTATTAAGGGCTGAAAATTCAAATTAGTATACTAATCTGCTTTGTAGTTGTGGACCGCATTATACCAGAAAATACTATCGATAAATATTTAATAAAAGCAGCTCCTCCGATAAGGATAATGTTTATAAGCTGAGTTGTAGCCCTTTGATTAAAAAGCCACTAGCCACAAGAGGTTGTTGTAACATTGGGTATTGTGTAGCTTATATGATTGCTCAGTTCTGGGATTGGAGGGACAGTGTAAGAGCGCCTACATACAATATACAATTCTTAGATTTCTAGCATTGCCATTGTGTATAGCATGAACAAGTAGAGTTATAACTATTATGGGCATTGACTCAAAGCGATTTCAAACAGGTACCACCTTAATTTAAAATTGAACTGGGTGCAGACTCTCATATTCACATTCTTTGCACAGCATAACACTGAGCGACAAAACAAGCAAAAAATACTGAAAGCAATAATTACCATTTAAACAGCTACGTAATGTGGGAGTGAGACTTATCTCTAACATCCTAACTATAATCAGCAGGACCTATAACAGGGTTACTTTTTATAACTATAAGTTAATTAACGAGACTAGGTCTTAACACTATTTATTAAGACAATACTGTTTTAAATCCTATTCAGATATATATTTTTTATATAACGAAGCAACCCGACAGGGCAACTTAATTGGACTTCGGTCCGTGATAGGCAGCATTTATTAACTCTTGCACTACTACGGCTGATCCATATATAAACTCACAGGTCAACCAAAGTGAATAACACACTAGCATTTAGCAATTTATTGTTTCCCGTGTAATAAATCACTGCTGACACAGAAATACCTCAGTAAATACCAATGATCATACTATTTTAAACTGGGACTTATAGATATAAATACATATTTTGTTACAAAGTATAAGTGACACACAGTAACAGTACAGAAACTATATGAGAAATTAAAAGCATATTATTATTTAGTATCAAATACACTAATAATTTTAGCTTGGACTGCAGGTAGTATATCCGGTTGCAGAGAGCACAACAGTTAACAACATATATTTGACACTGAGAAATTACATAGTATCTCCAAACATATATAGCTTCCTAAGGGGGAGCAGACTATAAACCTAGTATACAAGTACTCTTACTATAGGTTATAGAGGCAAACTTAACACCAATACTAATACCTCTGTGTATTACCAACAATAGATTTGGAGTACTGTAGAAAGGGAAACATTTTTAATTGCCCCTGAACCGGTGACTAGATTGTTACCATCCAATAGACATTAAAATAATTTATACCTAATATCACAACATCTTAACAGATGGATGGCAATTATAATAACTAGTGGCATTCAAGCACTTTTCACATGCTGGCAAACACCACAGATCAATAAACTTGACTGTATATACACACTTAGTTCATTTTTAACCACAGCAATAAGTGATAGTGGTATCTGTTATTATCATTCCAATTTATCCTAAACCTAGTGACTCTGTTCTCTACATCTATACAGCATTTACAAGCAGGTGGCTATAGGCAAATAATAACCACATTTGTGTAATCCTGTATCTACTTATAATACTTCAAAGGCACATTTCCTTATTTACAGGATACAGGTCAGCAGATCTTTAGTTGTTTTTAATGTAGTTTCACATTGGGCCCTTATTTTAATGATATATCAATAAAAGTTATATTTTAATTATTCATAATATCTCTCATTCAAGTCCAGGCTAAGAGTGCTATTAGTGCAGTCAGTCTTGAGGTTCTTCTCCTCATTAGTATGTGACGTTCAACAGCACTCAGCACGCTGAGCGATAACCGCAATTGATCTGTAATCCGTCTCGCCGACAGAGGAGAAAACAGCAGACTTCTGGTGTAGTCACGATCTTTCTCCTCTGTCAGCGAGGCAGATCACAGATCCATTGCGGTTATCGCTCAGCGTGCTGACTGCTGTTGAACGTCAGTCTGCTTACAATGGGTTTTCCATTTACAAATGATGGCTACACTATGAGACGCCCCTTGTTTTTTCTTATTTTCCCTTTCCATTTACACCAGTTCACTGTTGGTTACAAGAGGAGCGTGGCCTCACGATTATAGCAAATTGCTTCCTGGACATTTGGACTTTATAGGCTTTTATATATATATTTATATATATATATATATATATATTATTATTATTATTATTATTTGTATATATTTTTATACAGTTTTATACATTGTTCTATTTTTATTAGTCACTTGTAACGTATAATCACAATTATCACTTTTTTGATTTCCTAAGTTTTTAGTGTGAGCGCCCCTTATATCTGTTTTTTCAGATATCATCACATTTAAAATTGTATGCTCTGTCTGAATAATGAAAGAAAAAAATTGGGTTTTGTGTCCATTTATGTCAAAACAGACTATATTTCTGGTTATTTGTTTATAATTTTCTGAATAAAAATTATAAATATCATTTTAAATCTCTAGTTGGTCTACTATAATATGATATAGGCCCCTATTTATTAAAGGTCTTGCGGACCTGATCCGACAGTGCAATACGCTCTCCGCATTTAACATTGCACCAGCAGCTCACAAGAGCTGCTGGTGCAACACCGCCCCCTGCTGAATCGCGGCCAATTGGCCGCCAGCAGGGAGGTGTCAAACAACCCGATCGTATTCGATCGGGTTGATTTCCGGTGATTCCTGTCCGTCTGCTCAGAGCAGGCGGACAGGGTTATGTAGCAGCGGTCTTTAGACCGCTGCTTCATAACTGCTGTTTCTGGCGAGTCTGAAGACTCGCCAGAAACACGGCCCACAAGCTCCCTACAGAGCTTGTTAAATGGGCCCCAAAGTTTCTAATGGCACATTTTAAATGTAAACATTTGAGGGCAAATTACAAGAGACTTTCCTCGTTGTACCAATGACACCTGTCTCTCGTTCCTTTTTGTTAAATCTGTGGATGTTTACTAACAAACAGAAATGCTAGCTTCGAAAATTGGTCAAAAGTTATATATTTTGCTTACATAAAATAAATCATTAAAGGGACCCTAAACCCTAAATACATTTTATGAACCTCCTTCTAATCATGGGTGCTTCTATTATGGAAACTAGGTTTTATTGTAGGCAATTGTAGGAATATACTCAATATTATGCATCTAAAATGTATTTAGGGCTAAATTATCGCGGACACACAAAAGGCCAAATTTGCCCGTTTGCTAGCACATGATGATTAACTCAACCATTACAAGTGGCTGGTTATTGCTACCGTGAGCTGGCTGTAGCAATTATAAAATTAACCAGAGATTAGATCTCTGGTTAGTTTTATAAATGTGTCCCAAATGCCCCCAAAATACAATCTAGTATTTAATAAAATAACTGCACTAGGCAGTATTTTTGGGCTAAAGTTGGTGGGAGTGGGGTGTTAGAAAAAACAACGGCACTAAAAAGTGTCTTTACATTGAGGTCTATGGAATCTGTGTGTTCCCAGTAAATATTTATGTATATGCTTATATACATATATATTTATGTGTTACTATGTGTATATACACATATTAACACAAATATATATGTACTATGTAATCATATATATATTTACAACTTGCTGCCATTGCTGCGCTACTTACCACCTTGACTTCGCTGCGCTTAGGTTCTGATGCATCTCTGACAGCATCAGTACGAGGCTCCCATTGGAGCCTATGGAAGCGCGCTCGCATTGCTGACAACCTGTTATACCAGCGCACATAAGCGTGTGCTGGTATTACACAGTCATTCACTTGTAATCTGGCCCTTAGTGTGTAATGCCTCTTTAAAACTTTAAAATGTCATACTGCTTTAAAAACTTCTAGTTTTTAAAATGTCTTTTTTAAAGGGTACACAAGAAGCAAGTTTGCTAATTTTAGCACGTTCCATCACTATTCTAATCCCATCTTTTATTGTCTCTTAAATATTAGATATTCATGTCTTAAACAATGGAGCTCCTAATGGATTGGAATAATATAGCAAACAGATTCAAAACCTACAGTGGTTGAATTTTAACTTTACACATGACAAAAGCGAATGGATTGAAATACACCATTATGCAGGGCTTTTAGTAGCTTTACTCCAATATAAGACTGACAAGTAAAACATAGGTTCTGTAGTCATACTATTAATACTAGGATACAAATGTACCTAAGATGGCTATTAATGGATAAATATAGCTATCTAAAGCAACTACAAGTAAACTGAGAGTGCATTAAAGGGACAGTCTACTGCAGAATTGTTATCGTTTAAAAAGAGATATAATCTCTTTATTACCCATTCCCCAATTTTGCATAACCAACACAGTTATATTAATACACATATAACCTCTGTGATTACCTTGTATTTAAGCCTCTGCATACCAGTGATGTGCAGTCACTAGAGGCAGGTGAGGCAGTGCTTCACCTCTCATATGGGCAAAAATATATTTTTTTTATTGGCTTTAAAAAAAAAATTATTTTTTTTTCCCAGCATTTTTTTTTCTCACAGCTATATGTTGTGCAATGAAGAGGCACAAGCAGGTCTGCCCACCATTACACAACATGCTGCGCCATCTACTGGATGCAAGTGGTTAAGATCATCGCATGGCCCATTAACTGCTTATTTGAGGCAGTCCTATTTGGGCTGAACCAATCCAGCGAGAGGCATTAGTAAGTGGAACATAGGGTTGGGGCTGGATGTTAAATCATATAAAACAAAACAAAAACGGAAAAAAACAACTTTAATATATTT